>NC_031769.1:112262345-112269742 GCF_001522545.3 Parus major
CTACCCCGACTTGTGAGGGGCTCGCCGGGGCTCGGCACGGACACTGGCAGGGAGGCGCCCGGCCCCGCTCCTATTTATGTAATTTATTTGAATCTTGAGAACTGACAGGGTATCCGTGACCTGCTCGAGGTTTAAAAGGTGGTGTGCCATCTCGCTGTCCAGGTGGCGCGGGTCTTACCATCACTGTCCGACAGTGACATGTTAAAGTGCTCCTGCGGTGGAATCATGATTCTAGTGGCACACGGAGAATGAGTTCTGAGATCTTGTTAGAGATCCTTAGGCTTTTGTATGTTTTACAGAGTGCTGGATTTTATATGATGGATTTGTACAGATAATTTTGCACTTTTACAATAAAGGGAAAATAATAAAACTGGTTTCTTATAACTCCTCCAAGTGCTCTTATCCTCCTTTGTAATGGATTTTTACTGCTTTTTAAGCTACTTTTTCAAGTGTCCTTTGCACTGAGCATTGGATCCTCTCACACTTCCTGTACATGTAATCTTCCTCTGTCTCTTCTGCTCTAGTTACAGACAAAAATTTTCAGCCGTCAGTAACTGCCTACTCCAAGCTCTAGGTTTTTGGGGTTTTTTACTGTTTTATAGGTGCCTTCTTATAGAGCTAATTAATATGACTGAATTAAAAAAAAAAAAAAAAAGAGGGGGGCGATTTTATGTTTGAAGTGTAAAAAGTCTACGAAAGCGCCTGCTGAAGTACATTAGGCTTTGGTCCGTTTCTAATGGAAGCATGGATCCATTGATGAGACGGGTGGATAAGTGCTGGTTTAAGCACTTCTCTCCAGGGGGAGAGAATGGCTTTCGTGTCCCCATAGCTGCTTTCCTGCGCCGGGGCTGGGGTGGCGGTGTATCAGATCTCCTCTCCGGAGAAGAAGAGCTGTAAATCAGGATTTAAAGTAGGTGAAAAATTACGACACGAGCCTCCAAAGGGGGAGTCCGGCAGGGAGCAGCCCAATCGGCAGCCTGCCACAGCGTCACCTTCACCCGTACCTCCCAGAATCTTAACCTTTTCTCTCCTAAAGAATTCTTTCGGTCGCTGTCATCACGTCTAGACAAATATCTTCGTGTTTGAGAAATGGGCACCCTGCAATTAAACTCGGGGGGGGGAAGGCCTTTTTATTTAGATGTTAGTACGGAGTCCGGCTGTGGGCTGGGTCTGATAAATTAATTATTCCTATTGCTTAAATCGGGAGGAGGAGGTAACAGTCATCTGGGTCGTTTGCTTCCTAAGATAAAGCTGTGGAGCTGAGCACCAGGGAGGAGGGAGCAGAGGCCGAAGTGGCAGACTTGCCCACTGATTAACCTGTCTTCCACGAGGACGGGAAATTAAATTGGGTCCGTTTTCAAATAACAATTAAAGAGACTTATGTTTGTACCCGTGAAAGATAAAATAGATGCAAACTGCCTCAATGAGATTTGAGAGCAGTCTCGTTGGCAAAAATCGACTTAATAATTGTGTACTATTGGTGAGTCCTGAATCAAAAGGTATTCACACACACAATATTTCTTAAGACAGTCTACGTTTTAGTATCTTAATCTTCCTATTTTACATTCCAAACAGTCTTCAGTTCTAAGAAATAGAACTGTCATTCTATTGAATTCTATTCTATGACCATCCTGTCACTCTCTTCACTCCTCTTCCAACTGTACACAAGAAAAATGATGTGATTCTGAAAAAGCTGATACTTCAGAACAAGGACATAATACGTTTTCTTGATACTTTAATTAGGAAAAAGACGTTACATGTTTAAAACATAGATATGTAAACCCAGGAGACAAACGTGTAAGAGAGATGGTTTCTTGTTTGGTTGAATTTTCCTTTTACTATGATATTTAAACCTATAGGATTAAAATAATTTTGTCCTTTTTGCACATGATGGGAAAATCGCTTTGGCTGGCTTGAGAGATAAGTCAGCAATACGCTTTTCATAACTTCAGTCACCATTTCTTTCAATTTTTCCTTTAGATGCAGGTTTTGCTCCCCTCTTCTGTCCTTCACCCCAACTTGTCAGACAGCTGGAGCCTGAAGCAGACTTGACAATGGCAAGTGGTTCATAATGAAGGGTCAAATAATTCCACTTTTTCTTCTCTTCCTTTAGTAATAATATCGGAAGGGAATTACACTAAATTGAAATAAATACACCGGTTTTGGTAAGAGTGTTGGCCAGCACAGCAGTCCAACACACCACAAGAGTGTGCCAAACTGTGTGTGGTAAAGATGTGTCAGATCTTCCAGCAGCCTTTTTGCAGACTCACATCTAAGAAGCATTTTTTCCTGTATGTAGCCAGATGTGTAGCTCTGTTTTTTTTTTTTTTTTTTTAGCCTTTTCCTATGAGAAGGGTCTGAAATGTCTGAAACGGAAAGAAATGTCTGAAACGTGGCAGATTTATGCACTGCCAATATGCATGAAGCAAAATATTCTGAATCTCCGCCCAAGCCCTGTTTTCCTCAAAGCATCTTGACTTTCTGATTCTAAATGGCAGACACCCAAATATGTCCTGTAGCCCTTTTGAAAGCGTTAAACCTCCCTCCCGCCCCACGAGTGCCTATGACAATAGGCACATTAAAAGAAGAACCCCAAAGTGATCAATATTTTTTTTGGCAAGTGCTTTCCCAGTCAAGGTTCTCGCTGTCGGGCGGTGAAAGCAGTTGCTACGTGCCCCGGGGGGCTGTGGAGAAGGCTTCAAGTGTGTGCCAGAGACCGAGGTACCTCCTGGCCGCACTCTTCAGGCAGAGTCGGGGTCTGCCACTGCCACTCCGATCCCTGCACACAGGGCAATACTCTCACTGGAAAGCGCGGTTCTGCTTTACTCCAAAAAGTAAACCACAAAGACACGGTGGCATCTGCTAAATTTCTCTAACCTTACCCAATCCTGCTCCAGCTAAACAACGGCATTATCTGGGCAGCGCCTTCCAGTCCCTTCCTACAGTAATGGTGGGTTCTCTCTGAAATTCACGGAGATCACTTATGCCCCAAAGCCCAAAAAGTATTCAGCTCTTTGCTTTTGCTTGGTTGGGGGGTTTTTCTGTCTCTTTCTCATTAAAAAGTAAATCCCTAGTAACGTTTCGATTTTCCTTAACATAGTCAAGTCTCTTACGTTCGTGTCACATTGCAGCTGGAAGAGTTTGGTTCGTTGTCTTTTTTTTCCTGGGTGGATTGGTTTGTTTGTGCATGTTTTTTCCTTTTTTTTTTTTTTTGTTGGTTGGGGTTTTTCTTGGTGTGTTCTTTTGTTTTGTTTTTTGTTTTGATAGTCTTTGTGTGTGTGTGTGTGTATTCTCTCTGTCTTGCTGAAGTATATAGATTGAAAAGTAAGTGGGCCTAATGTAGGCAAAAGAGATTTCAGGCCAAAATACTGAATTAAAGTCAGCTCAAGGTTCGTCCATACAGGGCAGCTGGCAGAAAAGCCTGGAGGTCAAAATAACAACACTTGCTAATGCAGAGGAGCTGGAAATGTCTCTGAAAAAAACCCAAAAAAACCCCAAAAAATCCCCAACGGAACAATCAGCCTCCGCATTAACATAACAGTTCTGCCCATTTCTGTAGCTGTGTGCTTTTCCAGCTACAAAGACGATAATCGCTAGAAGACAGCAACAATACTGCTGACGAATTTCTCCTTGTACACAAATTTAGTTTGCTTATGTGACAACCCTATTCTTGTGTTGTAGTAAATCCTGTCCCAGTCCCCCCGAGAAGAATGACAGAAACCTCTGACAAGTGTTAGCATGCCAGCACGGGATCAGGAGCCAATAGCCCGGGCACGGCTGGCGTGGGTGGCAGGGACATGCCATTGGCAGCCTTGCGACAATAGACATTATTAGTGTGCTGACATGAGGTGGCTGACTGCACTTATCGCTGCAGCGAGGGGCGAGCGCGACTGACAGAACTGTGAAACCCAGTAATTACGCACCCACATTTGCTTAATGTTAAACAGTCAAGTAACGTGTTGACTAGTTAAATGCCTCGAGATCAGAGTCCAGTCGCCCTCTTCAGATTTCCGTCTACAAAAATAGGAATTTCTTTCACCTTCTCTGTGTTTGGACAGAGGCTCTTAAACACGACAGCTGTCTGTGCATCTGAGAGTGTGCTTATCATCCAAGGCTTCTCGCAGACTGCTATATTTTAGTATTTTAAGTGTATGATTTTACCCTGGATTATTTACTCAGAAGGTCTGTCACATAAACAGACTTTACCTAAGACATGAATCTTGTCCCAGATCAAATGCTAAAGAATTCCCCTCGCTCCTGATGTCATCTTAGTGACTTCTGCTTTGGATGCTTTGGATGCAGCAGCTAGGAAAAAACCCTCGAAGTCCACATCTTCTAAAGAAAAAAAAAAAAGAAAGAAAATTATTGCAATTTCTACACTGTAAAATGACAGGTTATGAATGCATTTGCAGAGAAAGAGGTAGATAATTTGTTTCCCTTCCCTGCTCTGAGGGTTGCAAAGCCACCCGGACGTCGTGCTGTTAACACTAACCCATATTCTGTTCTTGTTCTGGATTACGGATTCCCGTAGGTGCTTGTGGCTTCCCAAGGCTGAAGATCGGGTGGCATTACATGCTTGTATTTATTTCTGGAACTCGTTTTAAAGCCTTTGTTTTTGTTTTTTGTCTAATGTGTGCTGTTGAATCTCTGTTTTTGCTGCTGGGAAGTCACTCAGGGGAGGTGCTGATGGTGATGGACAGGTAGAGATGCCTTAGGGGACAAGCCCGAAGAACTAATGTCGTCGAGGTGTTACGAGGTACGGCTGGATGAATTACACGATGCAATCCTTGTCGCTGCGTGATTCTGCTCGCCGCCCGGTGCTTTGACCGGTCAGCTGCGATTTGCCCCATTTCGTGTCTGCTGAAGAAAACCTTCGGCAGACTCGGGACGTGGGGTGTCTCCTGCCCCAATATTCCTCACTCATGTCCCCGGCGTGCTCCGGGCAGGGACAGCGGGCACCAGTTACCAGGCTAACCGGGCTGGTACGGGAGGCCCAGCCCGTGGGTGGAGCATCCAACCCACCGCCTGAGCCCCCGGCCGGCAGCCTCTGGGGTGGGAAAGTCCGCGGTGACCCCTCCAAACGAGGAACATGGACAGCGCAGAGGAGCGCACGGAGGGGTGAAACAAGGGGACGGGGTCACCGTGCGGGTGGCTGGGAAGGGCAGCAGAGCGTCTGCAGGCTCAAAGACAGCCCGCTAAAAGCAGTGCAGACTTGTAAGACAGGTCCAGTCGCCCCTGTCCTTGAGGATGTCAACATTTTCTCCAAAAAATCTACCCCAGGTTAACTAGATGCCTCGTTTTTATCCTAGGGGAATTTAAAGTACATGTCCAAGGAATACAAGTGATCCTCTTTCATATTATGTGTATGTGTGCACGTTAAAAAAACAGAGCAAAGAAGCTATTCTGTGTTGATAGGACACAGGAAAATAATTTTAAACTAAAAGAGGATCCTTTTAGATCCACTAGAAAGAAGCAGGATTACAACGAGGGTGGTAAAACACTGGAACAGGTTGCCCAGAGAGGTTGTGGACGCCCCGTACTTGGAAGTGTTCAAGACGTGGTTTGATGTCATGGAAAAGTGGATCATGGGGCTTTGAGCAACCTGGTGAAAAGTGTTCCTGCCCATGAGAGGGGGCCGAAATTAAATTATTTTTAAAGTCCCTTCCAATCCAAACTAGTCTGTGATTATTTCCTGCAGTTTAAAGCGTTTATATATAATTGTATTCAGCTAACTTCTATCTGAAAGAAATTATTTCAAACTTGATCTGACATCATTACCATTAATAATGGGTTGCTTCCCAAGTAGGTACTCAGCCCTCCGAACCTTTCCTAGCCTGCAAGCACTTACATTCGCATTTCCAGGTTCCAGACCTATGTGGAAGATGAAGGACTCTAATTCGTGTGGGTCTTTAAAGAACTAACTCAGAATTTTATATTCGACTTTAAGCAAAACATGAACACAGAGGTACCAAGAAAGAAACTGTAATGATTTAAATATTTCCTGTGTCCGTCGCTGGAGAGAAGACAGGGGTTCCCCGAAAGCAGGAATGTCGAGGCGCTCCTGCTCCCGTTCCCCACCCGGGATTTATCGCAGTGCCTGGAGGGAGCCCGGCCCGGCTGCCCCATATACCCGGCGATGATAGGATGTCATGGAAAAGTGCGCCTTACTGGAGTGGGAAAAAAAGGCGTTAATGACCGGTAAACTTAATTAATGAAGGCATTATGTATTGAGAGATTATTATTTATTTATTTATCGAGGGATTTATTTAGCTTTTTTTTATCGCCTTTGTAATGTTTTTTCTATTCAAATAAGATGTTATCTCATGTATCAAGGCACAGGTGCGCCTTTCAGCTTGTCCAGTTATTCCTGAGCGCAAGAAAATGCTCCAAGAAACACATCCCAGGTCGTGCCAAGGTTTGTAAGTCGCGCGACTGCTCGTTTATGGGCAAACTTTCTATGCACTCTTCCTGTACGAAATATGGCACTGATAACACATCCTCCGAGGTGCGCGTTGAAAAATAGGGTTGTTGGTACTATTGAAAATACGATGGAATATTAGAAAACCGAGATGAGAAGAATTATTACAGTTTATGAGAGCATCCCATTTATCAAGACCGCTCTCAATAAAACGGCAGTAGGATAGGTATAAATGTAATTAAAACTTCCTCGAACCCATCGAACCTATAATTAGGAAAAACAAACAGTATTGTCTTTACAATTTTTCTATATATTCAGGTAAAATGAGGGTCGGCTTAATTTTGAATACGTCGTGATGTAATGAACCAAGTTGCCAAGGAGGCAAAGCACAGAGACCAGACGGCAAGGGGATCCTACAAGGCAGTGGCAGTGACAGCCAGTAGGGGAAAAAACCTGTCTCTGTTGTCGCAACTGTCTCGGCATAGTTGAAAGAGCGGATGCACCGAAGCATTCGGAGCACTACGTTACAAGGCGGAGGGGAGGCTCGGATCTGCTCAGGTAGCGGCACGACAGGGAGAGAAGGTGAAGTGTGATGCACAGATGATGACTTGTCTTATTGTTCCCAAGCTATGTTCCACATCTACCTGCAGGAGAAGCCACTTGTGGCTCTCCGTGTGTTACAGGTTATCTCGACACAGCTCTAAATACTCTGTCCCTTTCCCGTTTCGTATCTGCTCCGCTCAAGGACGTCCATCCGCGCACGGCCTCGGCGGGCCGGTGTGCGCTGCCCTTGCGGAGGGCAGGGCTGCAGCCGCTGCCGCTCACGAAGGCGCTGCCGGTGCCCCGAGTCGCAGCCGGGCGGGTCCCGCGGGGGCGGGGGCAGCGTGCCAGGACTTTCCATCCTGCGCAGCTCCCAGCCGCTCTGAGCCGCGGGCAGGGCTCGGCGCGCCGATGAGCGTTGATGAGCGGGCGCGCTAAT
>NC_031769.1:112271602-112357116 GCF_001522545.3 Parus major
ATCTCCTTGGGACAATTCCACGAAGTTTGTCTGGGCGGACACAAGTTAAGATCCTGATTATCCTAAAGGCTGCATGCCTCACTCGAACTGTTTCTCGGCTAGCTAATGGAATGTTTACATATTCTTTTTTCCCTTTCGTTCATGCGCTCAATTATTGATGTTTTTGGAAAATCAGCGGTTATATTTGTTTGCCCAGAACGTGTTTCTAGTCGTGTTTTTAACTCTGTCTGTTTTTTTGTATTTCCGGAAAATAAATGAATCTACTGCTTTTTCTGTTATTCTTCTTGGCCCCGTTGCCCTTGAGTTCGACTAATCCAAAGTTAAATCTGTCATGCCCTCAGGCGATGCTTTCTGAAGGCAGATACTATGTGTTTCTTTCACCATGACAGTAGCTTTAAAACGTCCTCGAAGAAAAACATCCAAAGATGTTTTTTTTTTTTTCTCAGATGTTGCTGTATTCTTATCACATAGCTTAATGGTCAGGTCTTTGCTGCTGGTCTGTCTCTTGGTGTACACAACTTGTGATTGTACTTGTGTGCGTTTTATAGGTTTTTTTCCTTCTGATTTCAGTGCCAACTCAATTTGCATTAATGCATTGGGGAAAAAAAAAACAAAACCTCCTGTCTGCAGCAAAGGAAGCTAGGTGAGTTTTAGATACTAATGTTAATCTGCCTGGAAATACACTGGTTTTGGGAAGTTTTTGATGAAAATGTGACTCTGCTGTACATAGTGAATTTTTGTTTGAACCAAAGAATTCACAGACAGAAGCCGTATATAGAAATTATATTACTTTCTGCCACCTGCCTTCAAGTCTGTTAATTCCATTTAGTGCCATGGGGTTCATGTTTAATTTATACCAGTGAGGAGAGAAAAAAAAAATCAGTGCAGCCCAAGTGCTCCTATCAGCTACTGCTGAGTATCAATTGACTGTTAAAATGTTGGGGTTTTTTTAGCATGTGCACCTGTGCTCTGTTGTGACACTTTTGCCACTTTAAGGGTACAACTACATCATCCAGTCTTCTGATGTCTGGAAGATGCTGGCTGGAGTCAACTTACAGTTATTGTAGAGGAGATTTTCAGATATTTTTAAATTGTAAATGACAGATCAAAAGTGATAGGCAATAACAAATATTTATGGGTAAGTGTACTTTATCTTATTTAGTTTACTGTCCTACATGGTGTATTGGACTGCCAAATTGTGGGTGGAGAAATCCTGCAAAAATTTATGCTTATAAATTGCACAAATTTTATTAAAAATTGTATGACAGTGACCATATTTTTAACCCATGATGAACATAGAGCTATCTGTATTTTCAAACAAATCTAGTCAAAACATGGGATCAGATAATGTTTTATTTATTAATTCAGAAAATGTAGTTTTGTTTAGGTTTCAAGAAATCCTGATTGTCCACTGCCTTCAGTGATGGTTTTTGAACATCATGTCAATGAAATACTGAAAAATCACTTGAAATCGCACTGTCTTCAGTGTCATAACATCTTTTTTCCTCCTTCAACTTGACAGTGAAAGAAGTGTGAAAGCCAGTGCCTGATATTAAGGAGGTTGGGTACAGGGTGGGAAATAAAACTGCATATATGTCTCTGTTTTAAAAGCATGGTTACTTCAGTATAACATTTTTGTCCAGATAGAAATATTTGACATGGTATAATTATAGGTTAGGAGAGGTCTAAGAACAGTGAAAACTCTAGTTGAACAATTGGATTGTTCCAGTTGTCTCCATCATGATAATCTCCTACAGTTATGGGCTGCTTAAACTGTAGCAGGAACTCTTTCTCATATTGTTACAGAAATTTTCTAAAACAATCCCCTCAGAATAATAGCAAAGACAAATTATGTACTTTGAATATATGTTTAGGTTTATTGAAATAATATTAATTTTGTTTTATTGTTTTTTATATTGATTCACTACATGCATCATAAGACACTTTTTTAAATAATACAGTAGTATAGCCTCAGTACCTAGCTGAATTTTTTTATAAAATAAAAAAATCCTCCAGTAAAAGAAAGTGAAGAAAGGCAAGTAAGCTTAATTTAAGAAGTTCCCAAGTAAGGTTAAACAAATTCCAGGATTAAGGTTACCAGTGCAGCTCTAATTAACCTCTAGTGAATACCATTATAATCAGTATTAATTGTAAATGACACACACATTTTCAATGCAACTCCAGTGCAGTTAATCCCTATCTTAAACAGAAGTCATACATGAGGTTTGAAACTAAAATGCTCCCTAATTATAGTACTTGGAGCACTTTTTCTTTTCCAAAGTCTAATTCCCAAGTTAAATTCCCTTTGCCTTGCAGTTGACCATCTAATACTGATTTCCACCTAGAACTTTGTCTGTTATCTGCATGAAATGAACCAGCAAATGAGGAATCCCTCACCAAGTAATTCTCTTCCACTCTGTGAGCCTGTATTTTAATCTGCTGCAAGGTGAAGGAACAAATACTGTCCGTGTGGTTTTGAGATAATACCATAGGATGACAAAATGGTGCTGGGGCTGTGGAATAATTGGTTTGATTCTCATTCTGGGAATGACATCTGTTACTTTGCCTCTGTATTTACTGTACCTTCCCTCTTGCTGTAGTCTCCTCTTGCACTCTTTTGCTCCTTTTATTACTCACACAACCTTTTTTTCCTTTTCTGTAACAGGCTAACCCCGTTCCCACCTGTTCTCAAAATACCAAGCTTTTCCCCTTTGTCAGAAATCTACCTGTATCCTCTCCCTTTCCTTCATGGCTTGTCTTTTTTTTTGACCCCTATTTTTTTTCATGTTCTTAGTTGCCCACTCTCTTTATCCTTACCTCTGTTCCTCAGTGTCTCCCAATTGTTTCAGTCCCTACTGTGCCCTCTTTTCTACTTCCTTGTAACCTCCTATGAGGTAGCTTCATTTCTGTAAGCTTTTTCTCCTGCCTTTCTGCTTCACATTTCATGGTTTAGTTCTCCTCTCTTCATGGTTTTTAGAGTTTCTAGTTTCCTAAAAACCTTGAGCAGCTTTCCATGGAGGACAATGATAATCACACCTCTGATACTGAGGGAATGCTAAATATTAAAATTACTTCAATAGAGTCACAAATCTGAGATTACTTTAGTTGCAGGCACCTGCATCACTTCCAAAATCATCCGAGTATAGTTCTCAAATGCATTTAAGCACTAATATAAGGATGGGAAAATAATTTCTCTGATGTATTGGTTCAAGCATAAAGCATGCATTTTCCAATTCAAGTGTAAAACAACTATTTTTCAGAAAATCCTACACAGGGATGTTCAAACTTGTCCTGTATTCTTGGGCCACACTGAGCACTTTCTCAGTTGTGTGCAAGGTGTTTGGCAGCTTCCCTTGTGTGCAGTGGGTACCAGGCTGGTTTGTGTGGCTGCCTGGCTCCCTGCAGCAGCTGGGGTTTGTCTGTGCAGTGCCCGCTTTGGCCCGGCTGATGTGCAAGTGTGGGTGGTGCAGGCTGAAGTGTTCCTTGCTCTGAGTCACTCTTGCTCTCCTGGAGCTGCTGCATGAGGAGTTTATGGGCTGGTAAATGGTGTACATGTTATCTCTTGGCTACCCCAATCCACTCAGGTTATCAGAGCAGTTTCTGGAACTCCTAAAGGGACTGTTTTCTTCTCTCATGGTAAATGTCATGTATCCAAGGCCACCAGTCTAATAAGCTGGAAATCGTGGTGTAGAGGCTTTTAGCTATTTTAAACACATGTAAAAGTAGTTTTATTCCATTCCTTAGAGTTGTTCTGCAGACAACACATTGCTTTGATTAGTTTTCAAAATTAATATGGTGAAAGCAATAATGTTCCCTTTGCAGATATTATTGAAACTATTGATCGGTTTATTAAAATTCTTAGCTTTTCTTAATATATTCCTCTTCCAAGTCTGTATTCATTTAGTATTTTACCAATCACTACATTCATGGCTGCATAGGCAATGATTACTACATTAATACAAATTGATACATAAATTTTAGATTGTTATAGATTGCAGTATAAAATGAAGAAGACTAGGATAGTCAGTGCAGCATAAAAAATGTAACCATGGCAGCATAGTCTTAATGTCTAATTTACACTTCTTGTTAGCTAAATTACAAATAAGCACTTTCTTACCCCAATGATATAAAATGTATTTAAATAAATGGGCTCATGGTCATGTGGAGAAAAGGGATTTCTCATGAAGTATCTTAATGTCCACATCATATATTGCATTTTGTATAGTTTGAGATTAATTGTAGTTCTAAGGTATCTCTCTTAGATTTAGTTCAAGCATGAATACAGCCTCTGTATCACTATGAATTGAAAATGCCATGGCTCTTAAAATGTGTTAATAAGTTTGGGATTTTGAGGTAAAGAAACTGAAATACCCAAATGTCATGGCATATGTCACCTGACTCAGATAAAAGTGAAATACTACTCATGTTGTCATGAGTCCTTCAGTAAAAAGAATCTCAAAGAGCATAAGGAGAAAAATATGGAACATTTCAATGCAAATCTAGAAATGCCCTTTGATATATCAGTAAATATCTGAGACTTGATGCTGTCTCCAGAAATTTCATAATTAAATAAATTGCAATTTTGTTTCAGCTGTTTTCAGACTCTTTCAGAGTACTTGTTTTAGGAATTTTTTTCACTTATAGTGGAGAAGTAACAAACAAAGTAAAAATATTTGAGCTACTGAGGCTCTTTTATTATGGCTCTTACCTCTCATTTTAAATAATTCATTTTTATATCATAGCTGTATTGTGAAACAAATTTATTCCAGATACCTGACATTGGAAAATGCTGTAGTAATATTTTAGAAACAAAGATCTTTATCAAAATAAGTTTTTACCTTGTTTAAGGAAGGATACCACCATCTTCTGCATTTTAATAAGCAATAGTTCAGAGAAAATAGATTTCCATCCTTCTCCTTATCAGAGAGAACTCATTTCATGGAGTATTCCACAGAGTTATCAGGGGAATATAGTTATTGTTCACATTGAGGGTGGCCTCTACATTTACCCACAAAGAATATATTTAGGTACCAGCAAGTCTTGGGTTCTTTCCAAGGCATTGTGGAATTACTTTATGGTGTCTGATTTACTTTAAAGCTTCTTGTTATTGCCATGTAGAAACAAAATTTATCCTGCACACATCCTGTTTAAAACAAAAATTTGTCCCCTGTTGAACAAAGATAAAGAATATTAGAATGTTTTTCTGGGTAAAGGTTGTGTTCAAATTAACTGGAAAGGTGAACCAATATTTGTGAATTCATGGAGCTGAATGGTTTGATACCACACTAATTCTGGTTTCAAATGCACAGATTAGTACTACTGGGGAATAGCTAAGGTAGAGTCAGGTTATGTACTCTTGATTTTTTTTTTGTTTTATGCTTTCATTATATTAATGAAAGGTATTACTCCTACAATACATGTGTTTCCTTAATTTACACACACAGCCTTTCTGTATATCAACCTATTGATAATTTTGCCTGTGCAAAATCAACAGTGAAAATTGGTTTCCCTGAGCAAGGTGAAGCAGATTTACCCTCAGAAAAGTGCAATTTATACAAATTTCTCATACCTTTGAATTGGGTATGGTGAATAAAAGTGTAATACTGCAAGAACTCTCACTAGTACTGATACAAGAACCTTGAATCACAATGTCCTGGGTTTGCTTTAACAATAATGGGCTCGATTCACCACTGATTTGGAGTTAGAGGTTAAACCTGTAGAGAGCTATTTAATGCATGGAAACCTTGCTAGAATTTATCAAGATACAAATGCTGTTTCTTCTGTTCTCAGAAGTTATTTCTCCACAAATATTGTTGCAGAGTAGAATATTAGAAAGGCCAAACCTGAGGCAACCATCCCCCCCACCAAAAGAAACAAGAGAAGATCTGTTTTGCTATTCCTGAATAGTTCAGAGTAATGCCTCAGGGAATTACCCACTGGTTTGTACCTACCCCACCTATAGTCTCAAAATCCCCACCAGGAGATGTAAAAAGTAACAAGGCTGTTATTTTGTTGCTGCATACTAAAATGACTACAAGAGATCATCTTCTCCTTCAACCAGTTCTTAGCATCCTGCAAGGAATCTTAGAGAGAGAGGTGTGTTTCATTCATGAGTCTGATTTCCAGTTACAGCCCTTCTAGTCTGCTTTACTAACTTCCCAGCAAGGGTAGCATCACTTATACTCTGTATCATTAGTGTGGGGAATAGCTACCTTGATCCAGATGGGTTTATTGTACTCAGGGATGGGTCTATTTATGTAAGTAAGCTTAGGTAATCACTTGTCTTTTCAGTATAGTCTGTTCTGTAGTCATTTACAGGCTGTCCTAGTTGGGAGGGGCAGAAAACTAGTCTTTGTCTTTCCAAATCTGCAAAAAACCTAATCCAGATGAATTTAGTCTCAGGACATACAATTTACCAAAAGAGTCTGTCACTCAGTGAAACACTTCCTTTAAAATTTGACAACCTTGACAAGATGTCAAGTAAAAGATGTAAATAAAAATTTTCTTCAATGAATTCAAACTCAGAGCACTACTTCTAAAAGAAGAAAACAGTTGATTCGAAAACCTTGTGTGAGGGCTTTACCCTGACTGACAAATCTGAGGTTTTTATTCCACTGTGTTCCAAGGTGATGAAAGAAGTAACACTGATCCATGTTAAGCGAGTATTTTTTTTGCTTTAGTCCAGTTTTGCTCTGACAGTAGTGATCATGGAACCCTCTGGTTAAAGTACCAGAACAACAACAGGGTAGCAGCTTACAACTTTGCTAGAGTGCATGTTATTATTACTAATTTGGCTTCATACTTTGCACATTTTAAATATGTGGAGTAGAATTCACAATTATCTATTCTATTTCTTCGTAAAAAGAAAATGTCAAAGATGCACAATGAAGCCTGAATAGCTGCTTTCCCTCAGGAAGCTTTGTGCTGAGAATGTAGTTAGGCTGATGCAAAGATCCAGCCATGCTGCCTCCCTTCAGGGGAAGTTTCACAGGGGAACATGACCACTAGATGGCTGAGAAAGGATAAAATTCACTTAACAACAACTTGTAGTAACACAGTCTTAATTTTTGTAAAAGAAGGTTATGATTTAGATTAGATTTTATTATTTAAATTATGATTTATGATTACATTTCCTTATGAAAAAGTTGCAATGTCTTGTATGTAGTCTATGTTTAGAACCAGAGAGGCAATTTCTTGCTTGTATTTATAGATAATTATTGAGTTTTAGGATAATTTAAAAATATTGATGTGATGGATAACTGAAACCTTTTAGAGGTAGAGGATGAATATTCTTGCATTCCTAGCAAACTTAATACTTCTGCCAGTCAGGATGAAGTATCTAGATTGACCTGGAATGCATGAAGTACTTAAGAGTAACTACTTACTGCTATCAAAATATATGATCTGTGAATAATTCAGTCAATAAGATCTTATTGCTGTGGAGAATCCACCTACAGCAGTAACACAACAAAACATGTTCAGACTTGTTCTACTGCCTGACAACCTTGACACAATTGTGCTGTTTCCTCTATTTGTCTAACAGTCCCTGGCTACAACACACATCCTTGGGCAAGATTTTTCATTTCACTGTTCCCAAATGGCCTTCACGTAATTTGCTGTGCACACATGAGTGCAGTATTGCAGAAACAGCTACAGAAATCCCCAGCTTCAGCAGCATAGTTAGCTGCCCCCCGTCATCCACAGTCCATTTGTTTGTTACATTTTTGTTTGTATCTGTGCAATACTATAGCTTTTCACTTTACACTGCTAAGAATTTATTTTACGTAGGAGAAACGTTGGCTGCTGGTATTCTTCTTTAGTTATGATCTGCTAATGGCTGGTGTGACTGAAAGTACACACAAGATTAGAATTTTCCCTGAAGTGAAATTCTAGGAATTAATGTGATTCCTTCTGCTACGCTGTTCCCCACCTAGAAACTAAGCAGTCAGGGAAAGACTGGTTTTCTCTGCTGCTGTGTTTCCTGCATTAGTCACTTTTCCATTCAAAACCTCCAGAACACTTTGCCAGTTGCACTTGGTAGTGACAACTCCCCTTTCATTTTGGTTTGCAGCCGTGACAGCAGGGTTACCACTCATGTCTGTAGCAGTGGTGCTGCCATTAGTGACACTCCTTTGTGGGTTAGAGTCTGAAACGCTCTGTGGATGACCTGTAACCAAAATATAAACATTTCACAAGGTTCTCAGGGAACCTTTTTAATATTCTTCCTCTCTCAATATGAATGTTTTTGTATTCTATTGAGGTTAGAGAGCTGAAAGAAAACCCAACAGACTTTTCCTATGATCTCCTGTCTCAGGTAACATTGTATTCCTATAGAGAAAATCTTATCAAATGGTCTTCATAGGCAAATATGTCTTGTGGTATGTACTAATCTTTTCAGACTTTCTATTAATTTTTTATTCATGGTTTAGAGAATCCTTACCTCTGATAGGGATAAAATAACTGTAAATCTCAAAACAAGGAGTGGAATTTTAAAACATTTTATAGCTGGCCGCCTGTAAGTTTTACTTTGTTGTTGAACTTATATCAACAATAAGGCCACAGCATACTCCTGAGTTTTGGAAAAGTTTGTAATCATTCTGGTGTTCTATGTTCTCATCTTCATCCTGAGAAATTCTCTTTCAGTGTTTACATTATATTTTTAATCAGTGGCTTTTGTGACTCTGATTCCTTCCAGATAATGCTATACCTGACACAATCTGAGATGACCTAGGGGTATACAAGACAGTGACACAAAGCTGGCCAACATCACATAGGACATGTGAAGATCTGCATCATTGTGGTGGAGCATCCTGACTGGAGTTTGCAATTGTTCCCATAGCAGAAGTAGTTCCTTTTGGAGCTAAATTTATCACAGATCTGAGGCCTCCCTAAGTTAAAACCTGAGAGTTATTCCTGGTGTCTGAGCTAGCTGAATCTCCATTTTTGATGTTCCCTTTTCAGCTGTCTCTGTTTTGTGAAATTACTCCAGTTTGTAGATTGCCTGGAAATGCTCCAAGTTCCCCTTTGTGCCAAGTGATGAATAACAATGACAATGTTGTGACGCCCCATATAAACAAACCACATTAACTCGACCCTTCATACTTCCTAAATTGGAACTACAGTAATATCCAGGAATTACAGAAACTTTCCAGTATCTGTAACCTCCATGAGTTCTCATGACTTACTTTAAAGCAAGAGAAACTAACTGATTTCCAAAGTTTATCTCTGCTATCCTTGATGACAGGAAGGCAAACAGTGTCAGTTTAAACTAGGAGTGTCTCAGCTTGGAAGGCTCATTTGTCAAACAAGTTTTTATTCCTCCTCCTACAGCAGGAGCAAGGAGATCATCCTCTGAACCATTGCACTGTATTTATAGCATCTTAAATGCAAAGCACTGAGGAAAGAAAACTAATGGGAAATATAACAGTAGTCAAGAAAGGAGGAGAAAAATGTTCCAGCTGCAAAAGTAACTAAGCAATTAGATTTGTCTGTATTAGGCCTTTAAATCTGTAGCTCTATACTTCTAGCTGTTAAAATTTTCAGAAATGATAGTTTTGCAATCTCCAATTTTCTGAAAATAATGATGTTGACACTGATGGAAACTGATGGTGGAAAATTTAAAAATGAGGTAACTTAGTGAGAAATAGCCGTGACATTCTGTTTCATAGCCCTAAAGAAGATTCCCTGAAAAAAGAAAAGGAACTTAATATTTTTCTTAAGGAAAGCCTGACATTTGCAAATCCTTTGGTCTAATGCTGATAATCAGAAAGATATTAAGCCAAATAACTAACATTACAAGTAGTGAGAAGATAAAGAAACAAAATAAAAATAAACGGATTTTTCAAGATTGTATTAATTCAGCATTATTTCCTGTGTTAGCAAAATGGTTGAGTGTTTAAGGGAAAAGCAATATATGTAGCTTAATCATAGTAGAAGCTTTAATGTTGTTATATGTTGCTTTCCCTAAACTGGGGAGACATGGACCAGATTAAATCACAGATAATCACAGTTATCAGTGCCTTTACCTATAAAAGTTCTTTCAGATGGGATCATTATACAGGCCCATTTCTTCACTTTTTGCATTTAATAATGAGTCAGAGCACTATAAGACTATACTTAACAAAATTTCTGGATTTTGACAGCTTGGGTAGGGCTGAAAACATTAAAAATTGTAAAACTAGATGCTAAAATTATCCTGGTAATTTGGAGAAATAGCCTGATATCAGCAAGAAGAACTTCAATTAAGGAAAGCACAAACAATAAATGCACAAGTATAAATAAAAGAATAACTGAATTGGTGAATGCTGTTACAAAAGAGAAGGCAGTTAAGTCTTAAGGCAACAGCTGAATGTGAATTAAGCCATTTATTCAGCAGAATACTGTGAGTTATAAATATTTCAATTAGAACAGTTTGACTGGTTGCTGTTTCTTGGTGGGGAATTACTGCACCTCATCTGAGACATAACTGACTGCAGTTACATTCACAGTCCCCTACAGTGTAAAATAAAATACATTATCTTAATCTCTTTCTTTTTTCATCACATTCCTGATGATCTGAGTCATCAGAGCTGCTGTGGAAAAAAAAAAAAAAGCAAAAAAAAAGCAGAGGTCATCTTGGCAAGTATGGAGAAGAACATGTGTGACACCCAGGAGTTAATTATTTCACTATAAGAGACCTCAGGTGAGCACTGCATCTATGTTTACACACCACACTTGAAGAAAGAGATAACCTAAGGGTGGGGGCAGAGCTTTGAAAACATTATTTGTGAGTAGAGACTGAAGTTTCAATTTCTGCTTACAAATGATGGTGACCATTTGTTCTCTTTGGTCACAAGGCAAAATTATTTGTCTAAACTGATTTCCTCCCCAGCATAGCTAAAATACCATTAGTTCTTTCAATGCAAAGGGAATTGTTCTAGATTTAAAAAATAGCATTCACAATGTAAAAATATGGTGTGATCAATTAGTTTTTCAGAGATTGTCATGACATGCATTTTGATGTTTCGCTTTTTTAAAAAAACCGCAGGAAGTTCTTCAAATGTGTTAACAGGGTACAACAGTAGGGCTGCTCTCTTGTTTCCTGAATTGGATCTCAGCAGTGAGGGAATGGTGTGCTGTAGGCAAAATAACTCAACTAGGTACGACTAAATACCACAGGGAATTCCTATCTGGTGGCTCCTCAGGGCATCCCCCTCATCCAGCTGTATAGGAAAGGACTCTACTACCTCCCTTTTCACTTGCTCTTCTAAATTCTAGATAATAAACCCTCTAAATCCAGGTACTCAGCTCCCTCAGACTCTTTCCCATTTCACCATCAGTAACCTCACACACGCTTCTCCATCTTGAGGGCACCTGTACATGAGCAGGCACCTCCTCTTGGCAGTGGTAGGTAATATACTGTGTTGTTCATGAGATATGTAATTTTACAGAAATTACTTTATTAAATACCTTACGTAGTATCTCACAGGGAGCACCACATGCTGCTGAATATCTATAATCAGTTCCTACAATGTATGCTCTGTATGACTCCATTTTATAATTTGCATGATTATTTTTATATTAATATTTTCATTAACATGAGGAGTCGTGCATGCAGGGGCACATCTTATTCCTAGAGTGTACCTGACCTCACTAATCTCCATAATGTGTGGTAGGAAAGTTTAAGTCATCTACTGCATGGCTGTTTCTGCAAGTTTAAAGTGAAAATTTTTCTAAAGTAAAGATCAGACACTGAATTTATATATGATCTCAAAGAGCAAGTGGGAAATTGTCAGTAAAAAAGTGGTTTGAATCTTATATTTTTAATCATATAACATGACATTGTTTTAAGATTATCATCTGTGTCATGGAAGAGGATGACCAGAAAAGATCCCCAAGCTGGATATTGTATAATTAAGTAAAGTATAAAATCCCCCTAACACAGCAAGAGATTGCAATGAAGAGACCAGCCATAATGAAAGTCAGAGATTTGAGTAAAGGAAGAATAATACTCAGTTTACTCCTATTTAAGAGAAGTTATGATTTTTGGAAGCACATAGTGAGCAAAACTAAGTATCACAGGACTATATTTTTCTGCAGACATTACAGTGGAAAGAAATATGTATATATGTAAATAGAAATATTAAAAAAATATCACCTTTCATTTTTTTTTTCTCACTGCACCTTACCTGGAAAAATGAATGGATAAGTATTTTTCACAATTTAGTGCCTATTAAATAAAGTACTTGATACCTCTGTTTGCTGACAGTCTCCTGTAGAGAGCTCCTTATTAGCAAAGTTCTCTCTGTTGAACAGAGAAGGGCATGGTCTTAGAATTGTAGAAACATTTAGGTTGGAAAATACTTTATTTATTGAGTCCAGCTGCTAACCTGGCACTGCCAAGCCTACCACTAAACCATGTCCCTGAGTGCCACAACTGCACATCCTTTAAATGCCTCCAGGGGTAGTGAACCCCTGGACAGCCTGTTCCAAGTCTTGGCAATGCCTTCTGTGAAGAGATTTTTCTTAATATCCAATCTAAACTTCCCCTGGCATAACTTGAGGCCATCTCCTCTCATTCTATCACTTGTTACCTGGGAGAGGAGATTGAACCCCATGTCTCTACAATCTCTTTTCAGGTGGTTGTAGAGTGATAAGGACCCACCTGAGCCTCCTTTTCTCCAGATGAAACAACCCCAGTTCCCTCAGCTGATCCTCATGGAACTCCTGCTCTGGGCCCTGCACCAGCTCTGTTTCCCTTCCCTGGATATGTTCCAGCACCTCGATATCTTTGTAGTAGTGAGGGGCCTAAAACTGAGTGCAGCATTTGAGGTGTGGCCACAGCAGTGCTAAGTACAAGATCACTGCTGGAGAGGTTCTTTTTAGAGAGAAATAGTAATTGAATTGCAAAAAAATATATCATAGCCCTAGAGCTATTTTCCACTGCTGATAAAGTCTGCTCATTGTTGATGTTTCTCTTGACTCAATCCTCATGTATCTGAATTTTTCTACAGTCATGCCTTCTGAAGAGACTGAGAAGCAGAGATGACTTATGGTAAGTAATTTAATATCCATTAGAGCCAAAGACAATGGCCTTCTGTGATACACTCTACACATGATTCATAATTATTCCTGTAGTGAATGTCCAGGCAGCAATCAGTGGAAATGAAACGACTGTGTAGTATTTTGTGACATGAGAGATGGAACATGGAAAAGCTGGACTTGGACTGTGTAAACTCTTCCCAGTTCCTCCTGCTAATTTTATTGCCATGAACATGACTAATCCTAAAGGCACACACACACCTGATAACCTGCATGCACCTCAGACTAGGAAACAGGATCTCACTTAATTGGTGAGAAAGTAGAAGAAAATGTTGTTGGCTTGCCTCAAGATTTACTGGTTGTTTTCACAACTAAAAGCTTTGTAAGTGTTGACTTTAACCTTTTACAGGGCCAGGTTATCATGTTATGCCCCTAGTTGCCAAATTTATTTAAATATATTGCAGTAGGGAGAAAATCTCTAAATCAAACATGGTAGTTTAATCATATTAGGATAAAAACCCCAATATAAACAAGTCTCTAACACAGCCAGTCATGATTAAGCATTTAAGTCTTCAGGTAATGTAAATAAGGAGTACATTTTCTTTAGATTAATCCAAACACTTTAAACTGGATTAAATTAGTTGTTTTTATCATAAATGCATTTGCAAAAAAAGGTGATAATATTATGTAAAGTTTTATTTAATGCTAATTTCTTTAGTTGTAAATTTGACTTTATAATACTTGACTGGTTCTTTAATTTGTAAAACAAAGCTATATTCTGATTTATTTTTATTGTTTTATTCTTTCTTTAGAAACAGCATTAAGGTATTTTCTGGAAATTAATTTTAAAATATTTTCATAATTAATGAATAACAGTTCTTGATTCTTTCTATTAAAAAGATTCACTGAAAACCAACATTTGGGGTAAAGATTATTAATAACAAACCTGAAAATGAATTTCCTATTAATTTTAAAATACTCTAACATGCCTTTATGTCATATATGTGTGGAAATGGTTTTGTTTGATTTGTGTTTCTCAAAAACTGAACACTTGGACTCTTGAAAATAAGACATTAAATTGATAGGCTAACATCTGCTAGTCAGTTTTGAAAGCTTTGGTCTGTGTGTAACTGTTCTCTCATACACATCACTGCAGTATCTTGACATTTATAATGCTTCTGGAAGTGTAATGCCGAATTTAACAAAATCAGTGTTGTATTGTTTGAAATACAGTAAATGTAAATGCTTGTCTTGTAGTGTACCTTCATTTATTTTCTTTTACTGTACAGCCAACTTTCTGTAATGTTTTTCACATGGACAGTGGCCACCTATGGTGGCTGTTTATCCTGAAGTGGATGCACATGGGTAGGCAGCCTCCCTCTGTAATCCAAACAGAAATTTTCATTTAAACAAACCCAAGTCTGCTGATCCTATCTCAGCAGGTGTAAATTAAGAAACTTGTGAAACTGATGATAGCTTAGGGGCCTGCAAACTCCAGAGCTAAAATACTTGGTAAGATTGCATTAGGGACAACTCTAATTAACAAAGTACATGCTAAACCAAAATAAAGGTAAATTTGCCAAAATTGCTGGCAAATCATATTTAACTGGCGTAAAAACATGTTTTAAGATAACGTAAAATGGCATGCCCTGAATTCAACAAATAGAAAAATCTGTAGTCACTGTAGAAGCTTTGAATTAGAAGAACCTTTTAATTAGTAGAACTGTTATTTCTACCTTAAGAAAGAGATGAAAAATTTTGTGCAGAAAATGAGTATAGAGCCACTGGGAGGAGAGAGAATCAAGAAGCCTATTAGTTTGGCATTTATGGATCAAGTATCATGGTTCTCAAGTTTATAAAACTTGTCTTCCATTTGTCTGACATCCTATTCTTGTATTTAAAGACCTCTCAAGTTAAAATCAGAAGTGTTGAAAAACTATTAGGAAGATACGCTTTTGAAAGTTCCAGCATTTGTTGATAGATGCACAAATTATTTCATTTGGTGTCACTTGTAGAAGTCCAACTTAGAAAGAATACATCTACAAACAGAATATACTTCTGTGAGAAACTGTTAACAAGTGGGATAGTGTAGAAAAATGCAGTGGGGAAAACCATTTCTTTTCTTTCATTCTTGATATCTCTGTGCATGCAGGTTTTGTCAGATTTTGGGACTGAGGGCTATAAACCATAAAATGCTGAAGTCAGTCTAGCTATGTTTATCTCACGTGTCTGGGAAGACAGAGAAATTGTAAGGAACAGAAAGTCAGGAATTTTCTCCAAATGTACATCCTATCTTTTGTTTCTATGCGTTGTCTGCAGTGTGTATCCTTTTTAGTAAAATAGTTTATACATGGTAGATAATAAATGGAAACAATGTAATACAGATGAATAGTTATTTTGTGTCATGGCAATTATTTTTATTAACAGTTACTTCCATCCCATTTGCAGACATACACATAAACACAGACATTTCTGTATTCTTTCTATGTTTTGCAAGCCCATTCCCCAAATACTAGATTGATGTCTGCCTTTAACATGAAAACAGTAACTTTTCTGTTCCAAAGTTTTGTTACAAGTTACAAAAGTAACTTGTTACTTTTGTTCAATATTGGATTTTTTTTCAGTGGGTTAATTACTCTGCCTTGTATCTTTAGCAATATCTCTGCATTTGATTTCAGGACATTTGTTGAACAAGTTTGTATCTGTTGCTTTTCTGCAATTGACGACCTTCAGGAGGAACTTTTCTGCAGACTTTCTAGCTGGGGTCTGCAAAGTCAAATTGGACTTGCTATCTGATGCCTTCAAAGTCAGATTGTGTGCCCAAATAAAAACCCTCAACATAATGGAAGGCTGATGTGATAGAGATGTGAAAGCTAAAGTGCTGTTGCAGTGTATTTGATGGTTTGTGGGAAACCCCACCTTCTCTTTGAGCTGGTGTTTGATGCCATGGGTGATGTAGATTTGCGAGTGTTGAGCTGATATACATGTAGCATTTTAAGTCCAAAGTAGAATTTGCTACTGCTCTACATATGTTTTCTTGGGAGCAAGAATATTTTTGCTGCATAATTTGGGTGATACTTACATTGCACCTGGGGTCAAAGTAGAAATCCTGTTTCCTGATTACTGCCTAAATGCACCAGCTCATGGAGCTAAGTGCAATCTTGGCACAGTAGCTCTATGTGCTTCAATGTAACCCATTTCTCTCTGCTGCTGTCCTCCATGCATGGTCAGTTCTACAGAACTAGCTCCTGCTTCTCCAACTTGTCTTGTCTGCACAAGGACAAACCATGCTTTGTCTGCAGAATCTCTTGGTCTTAGCAGGATGTAAGAGCTGTGGAAAAACATGTGTGGCCCTCCTGGAGACTGCTGATGTGCTTCGGAAAGGGAGGAGTTTCAAAAACCTTCAGTTTGTGGCTGCTTTGGTGACAACATGGCCAGGCTGTGTGCTTACACTGGTTTAGATGGCAAGTACAAAACTAGTAGTTTTTAGTGATTGAAAAGTGGTACTGAATAGAACAATAATTTAATTCAGTTACATTATTAATAATAATAGAATGAGGAGGGATTGGCATCACTTGCTGATGAGGTAAATATGTTTTTTTGAAAGCATGTTGCAAACATAGAAACACAAGTATGTGTTTGCAGGGCTGAGGGGAAGCCTGAACAAACCCAGATTCTTCATTTCCTGGCATAACTTCTTGGGAAAAGATCTGTGGGAAACAGGGTATTTGCTATCCATCTTAACCCAGGTGGAAGAATTTTCTGCAAGGAAGTTCTTCTGCTCAATGTTTGCCTACTCTGTTACAAAGCTGAGGTTTTTTTTAGTGTTAATAAACATGGAACAGTGATAAAACTGATTCCTTCTAATATGACTAAACACAAAATGCCAAAAAAGTTTAGATTTCAGGCTGCTGCTGGGCCACCTGTCTTGGTTTCCTAACCTTCTGGCCTCTGTCTGCCCTTTAGATGACAGATTAGCTGTGAACATCCTCTATTAAAGGAAATAGTGTTCTATAAAATTCACACCAGGGTTTCCAATTTAGTATCAGAGTCAGGACATCCTAAAATAAAATTTGTTTCAAAAATAGTTTGGAGGGGGGATGTCAGGGTTAAAAGCAAACAATCTACTGATGTCAGTTAATTCTGTGAGAAAAACATGCATGGAAAAGGGGTTTAGAGTCCTGTTCAGGTGCAGTAGTTTTTTTGCTGATGGGGAGTAAAGCAAAGCAAAACAATAATAGCATGTTCTGTGAATCAAGTGTGATAAAGAAGAGTTCCTATAGAGCAAAACAGGAAGTTTAAAAAAGGCCAAACAATTGATCTTTGAGGACAGGAATGATATTTTAATTTTAACCTTTTTTTTTTTTTTTTGTTTTGGCTTTAATTTAGAATTTACAAAGTGATGCAAATCATTGCCAGTAAATACCATTTTAGTGTATTCAATGCACACATATTCATACATGAAGAGATATGATAATATTTTTAATATTTAATTTTCTCTCTGCAAATGAAATATTGAGAGTTTTATATAACTAAGGTGTGTAAATCAGGATATTTATTTGCTTAAACTACCCTTTACCTTCCCAGTACATTTCCTTTCCCCCAAGTCATACTGCAGAACTTGTAAGCTTTTCCAAGAATTTTATTTTAAAGACATTTTTACCTTCCATTGTTAAGATTTGTCCCTTGGAAATATTATTTTCCAGATCTCATCTATAGTTGAGGGTTGTTTTTTTGGAAGTCTATGCAAAAACAATCATCTTACACTGTTAGTAGTCTTTGGTCAAAAATTGAACTGCACCTTGACATAAAGCTTATCTAGGCATTTGCATCTTGAAGACATTTATTTTTACAATATTATTACCTTGTGTCTATTTTAATAAAATAAGATAACCTTATGTAATTCATAATTAGATCTAATACAATCTGATAGTTTATGTGTCATTTAAAAACTGTCCTGCAGTGAAAATTAAGGTAATTTACAATTGAATAATTCATGATACAATATATTATGAAAATGCATCAATTAAAACACCCCAATATATTAATAATCTGTGAGTCTTAGGTATTTATTCTTCAATATTAGGAAAAAAATGGTTTAACCAACAGGTAAGTACTGTCATTGTTAATATTTATCTTCTGAATATTTTGCTTCAGCTTTCAGCCTTTGGGTCTTACTGCATCTTTGTTATTAGCTTGAAAAATGTTGTAGTGCCACTGTTCTCCATCCAGGTTCTTAAAGAAAATGATCAAATCATTGCTTCAACTTTTCTCTGTTAAGCTGAAAATATCAAGTCTCTGAATCCTGCACCATCAAAGCTCTAAATCATCCCTGTACACATTTTTGATGTAATTGTAGTTGATCTTTTAAAGAAGATTTTCTTTTTAACGTATTAGCTTGAAAACAGGTTATGCTTAAAAAAAAAAAAAATACAACAAAAGGAATATGCAGCATTGCCAAACACAGAGTTAGAGGAACTATTGTGCTCTTGTTTTCTGCTCCTGTTTAGTAGTCTTCATTTTAAGCATCTCAGAATCACAGTAGCCCCTCTGGGCACAAAATTCACTAGAAATCCACGTTGATTTGACAACTCTTTTCGGTGCTTCTGATCACCAGAGCAGAAGTCATTGTCTTTGTTCCTATGCATGACTTTAATTTGCTTATCTTAAAAGGAGTTGGGGTTGCTTGTGTCCATGTTGCCATGTGATCTTGATTGCTCTGTATCAGTGGACTCTGCCCTTTCTGTTAGTTGCCTTTTTACCAGTCTTAACATCTTCTCTAGTGACTTTTATTTCTTCCAGAGGCATTAGGTTGGAGGTGATAATCACTGATCCTACAGACTCCCATGAAAAACACCGTTTATGTCCTGATGCCTTGTGGTTATGCTAGTCCAGGGCTCAGCACACCCTGCATGCCACATGCCACACATGCACACATGCCAGTGCTTTTGGATGGGAGTGATGCAGCCAGCCTGGCTTTGGCTGCCATCACAGTAAGAGTGGTGAAAGCACGGCTGGAGCAAGTATCAAACTGCCTCAATCTGGGGATCTGAACACGCTGCACTGACCCTGTTTGTTACTATCATCTGGACTTGTAATGACATCAAAAAAGCTATCAAACCAGTTCCCATGATCTAACGTAAACACACATAAATTTGTATGTAATCGCTGTTCTTAGCCTTCTTATTCACTTAGTACTGCTGCTGGCTCTGTTTTATTTTATCCAGAATTTTTTAAAAGTTGAAAATATAACATTGAAAATATATCAGTAATATTTGCTATTAAAGACACAGACTGACATTCTTTAAGTCTGAGTATTTTGTGGCATCCTCTGGCCTGAAAATTGTGAAGTATTCCTCTGCCACTTGCTTTTCCAACTCATGGTTCCAACCTGATTGAACAAATAATATCCAAATTTAAAGCTTTATATAGAAACCTCCTTAAATATTTCTGAAAAATTTAGAATTTCATCAGCCTTATGGATGACTACATCTAATTTACAATGCATGAAACAGGCTAGTGAGCTATTCATTGTATATTTCTTCTGTGCCAAATTATCACAGAAAATTTATTATAACACCATTGCATTGTCTTTATTCTTAGTTTAGTTAAAAATGATTGTCTTTTCTCATCACATTTCTTTTATGATTCTTTTGTGCTTTTTATGATTTTTTATGGTTGTAATTAGTTTTATTCTGTGTAAAATTATTTGCTTTTGAAATTATTTTTCTCTCAGATTGTGGGTTCTTGAGGAAGTGTCACATTTACATATCACTATGCTTTAAAAAATAATTTCTTGCAAATATTATCACTAAACTATGTTTAACTTTGTGACATTGACCCTTAAACGTGGCTGATACAGATATGAATCTCTATATGCTTTTGTTTGCACATGTGTACAGATGGATGGGGAGGGCTCTTTTGTGGTGTCTTTGGCAACATAAATTATGAGGTCTCTTCTTCTGCACCTTTTGTTTGGTCTTTAACTTCTGAAGATAAATTTTGAAACACTGAGACCTGTTCATGCTTGTGACCATTAAGGGCAGTGTAATGAGTTTAATTTTCTATGCAAAAAAAAAAAAGAAAAAAAAGGTAGAACTCTTGTTACCAAGATCTTCAAATGATAAAGCTCATTTTATTGGCTCAGCTTTCATTATTGGTAATGTCTGCTAATCCCATTTAAGATTTTGGAATGATCCCACAAGGCTCTGTAACCAGTCTTTTCCTGACTTTGGTTGTAATTTTACAGCTGTCCCTCCTCTTGATGAAGTGTGCCTTTTAGAGGAGAGCGGATAACACCAAAGGAGACCTGCAGCCTCTCCTTTTGCATCCTTGATTGGCTCAAGGTTTAGGCAATACCTCAGGGAAAAATGCTGCTAGGGGTCTCAAAACAAGTTACATAATAAAAAAAGTAGTTCAGCTTTGAAAGCTCTGGGTGAACTTTAGTTAAGGCCATGTTCAGTTTTTTTGAATGAGTAGATAACACCCTGTAGTTTGATACAGAGCTGCATGCTGCTGAAAGCTTTTTCCATGTCTGATTGAGATGCAGGTTGTGCAGGAAGCATCATCTCCCCCTTCCCCACCCTGGGGCACAGCACCATGGCTCCTCTCCCTGGGAGCGCAGGGAACACGGATCCTGGAGTGAAAAGCCTAAACGCTTTGTCTGGCAGCCTGTCTGAATCCGCTCCAGGGCATGGGAATCTGGCAATTGCCCAGCTGGTTTAGCATCACAGAATACATGATGCTCTGATTTAGCCAGCCACCTGAGGGAGGCAAAAAACACAAAGAGGGAAATTTCTCTACTTGCTTGATTAGGGCACCTACCAACCCAGAACAGCCCAAAAGGCAGATCTGTAATATTTCCATTTCAAGTAATGCTGGTCCTTTGTAAAAGCACAAATTAAATTACGAGACCTTGTAGAAACAGTTTGTAAAAAGAGGAGCACTGGGAAAGTAGAACAACTCCTCCTTGGCCACAGATGCTTGACCTCTGTATCCCCTTATTCAGATGGCTGCATTTTCACCTTTATTTACTTACTTTAACTAACTTACTTTATTTACTTACTTTTAACTATAAATTTACTGCTACTTACTGCACTTAGACAAGAACAAGGGCACCCTGATGATGCTTTTTTGTGTGGTGGGGTTTTTTTGTGGTTGGTTTTTTTGTTTTGTTTTTTTTTTCCTCTTCTGTCATTGTGTTGCTCTCAGATATTTGTTGCATCTGTTTCCTGTTAAGGAAGCTTAGTGCTGCCTTTTGTCCAGCAGGTGGAAGACTTGCTGCAGTGTGTATAGCTCAGCAACCAGGCTATATATAAACATTTTAAAGAGGATACAGGAGTTTTAAGCCATTGGGGCAAGGAGATGCTATTGAATAGACAGTTTTCAGTTATTTTTTTTTTTTTTAATCTCTGTGTAAGTCAAGGAGATATAATGGTAGAGTTAAAAGAAAGGCAATCTCTGCACCAAAAGTTGTAAACCTAAATTCAGTAGCTGAATCCAGGAGATGCCACTAGGGTAAATCCCGGGACTATAAATAGCTGTGCAGGGCCTGCTGGGTTTTGTTCTATATTTGTAGTGTCATCACAGCTGTAGAATGTAACTCTTCTTGAATTCATGGAATACACTTCCCCAAAGCACGTGCAGTTGGCAGATTTAGAAAGACTTTCCTGATGTTCAGTGGGACAGTACTATTCTTATTTATCATATTTTCTGATCAAGGAAAATACATTTGAAAACATTGGAGATATCTCTGTCCAGGGAATGTAGGGGAGGCCACAGGACTCACTGTGACTGATGTGCAACTGAGCAGAGAATGTACTGCTTCTGAACCTGTGAATATTATCCAACCTGTTGTGTTGTGTTGATCTGTTGATCAACAATCAATCTTTGTTGATTCTAGAAATGCTCTAGAATGTGCCTAGAGGTATCTGATAAAGGCAGAAAGAGATGTTTAAAGTTGCTTTTAAGAAGAAATTAGCTGTGTGAAGAAATTTGTATAAAGTATCTAAGGGTTACTTTAAATAATATGCAATATACATTGTATGTATTAAGGTGAAGGAATTTATAAAGAGATGAAATAAGTTCTGTAGTGATGTTTTTGGCTATGAAACTGTTAAACATCTTTACGTGATTGGTATGAACTAAAGGAAAAATTGAAAAGTTATGTTTTATAGATGAGGCAAGGTCTTGGTGTTGTGCAGAAAGCTGGAATGTGAACCAAGAGCTAATGGATTTAACAGAACTAATAATATAGATATACTTTTGGGTGCCTGAAATATGCTAAAAGTTGTGATCTTGGGTTTCAGATCTCAGTGTTTTTCAGTATTTCAATATATATGACTCAGTGACTTAGAATTAAGAGTTAGAGACAGCAGCATTGTTTTCATCTGGCAGAGTGGATTATTTGGGGAATGAGGATGGTTGTGCTGATTTCAAGTGGATGAACAAAAGCTACAGAAGAACAGGATTTGGAGTAACAATGACATGTTGAGTGTTTTGAGAGGCCCTTTTAGACAAAGGGGGAGACAAAGATGATGTCTTCTGTTATACTGATGAGTTTGGCAGAAATTGTAGGAATCTGGCAAAGGGTAGGGTGTGAAATTCAGTCATTGCTCAAGGAAATTTATATAGTTGTTTGCCAAACCTCACTGTTTTTATCAAAGTTATGCAGCCCTTACTCCTAAGGAAATTCAGATGGAAGATGAATGTCATGAATGTCACCCTACTGAATGTCATGGCTGCAAGATTGGCTTTTTATTTCTTTTTATTTTGTTTTCTTTTTTTTTTTTTTTTTTTTTTTTGTGTTGTACAAAGTGTGATCTAACTCTTCAGTGTTTTTTTTTTTTACCATTTTTATGCTATTGTCTGCTCACCAAAAATTTAATATTTTGGTCATTTAGAATCTGGTGTCCTGGGGTTGCAAAAATGCTGAAACTGTGTAATAGGAAAAGAAGCATGTTGGGACTAGACTACTAGAGAGATACTTCTAACACTTATTACAATTCATTATGTAAATGCTGTGATAGATACATAATATTCTTTCTTCAGGTGAATTATTGTCTATTTTAAGCTCGTATTTTAAGCTTGTTTTACTTGAAAAGCTAGTTCTTGGTTAGTCTCTGTTGACAATATGATGATATTCTATAGCTGAGCAAGACGTGCCTGGTCAGCCCCTCTGCTACTTGGGTCTCACAGCTGTGAGACTGAGAACACAAGAAGGCAGAAGGAGAATGGCTCACAAGGGATTAGGACAGTGCCTGTGCTAGTTTTGTTGCTAAGAACAAGAATTTAAGGCCTAGTGAAAGGCATTAGTTGATGAAACTTTCTGCTTGCTGCATCTTATTAAAGCAATTTAAGTGTGTGTTACATGATTTATAATGTTTGTATACAGAGTGCAACCTAATTGCAGATAATTGTAGTGAAGTGATAGGTATGCTTTTCTTTCAATAACAAATATTGTGAAACTCTTAGCCATTTCATTTAACTTATCACAGATGAATTTATCTGTAAGGTGAGCAATGCTGTTCAGGCAAACGCTAAAACCTTTCTGGTATTTGTTTGTGGAAGTTCTGTGGACTTAGCTACAGCTGTGAAAGATGATTTGTATTTTAAAAAAAATATTTTTCTTCAGTGATAGTGAGCTGGGATCCCAGCACTGCCCTTTCTTAGATGAATAAACCTAGTCTTGTTCCAGGAAATCACTTGGTAAGATTCTAGAGTCAGAACATATTTTTTTCCTTTGCTTGCCTTGGCACAAAGCTTTAGGGATGTGTGATTGATAGCTGTGATACACATTTCAGCAAAGGAAGAAGAAGAAAGCATTCAGATCAGCATTTATGTCCAGCTACATATTTTCTCTGAAGCAAAGAATAATTTATGAAGTAGAAGCACTTATCCTGACAACAGGGATGTCCTCTCTTAAGACACTGGTAATACAGTAAACTCTTTCCCCCAATAATTAAGTCAAATGCTTCCTCTGTGCCTGCTCTATGCTCCTGCCACTGGTTAGATTGAAGAGTGTCATCAACAGAGGAATTCTGTGTTGTTTTAAGCACTGTGTTTCATTGTGGCGCCAAGTCAAGTATCCTGATGGAGTTTAGAGTCTTCCAGACTATTTGACCTGTTTTAAAAATTGATGTGAGAGGACACAAAAGCCCTAACTTAGGGAGCAGCAGAGTGTTTGACAGCAGGTTCATGTGAGTTCAGTATTTTGCATTCTCTCTTAGTTGTTCTTCAACTACTCCTGTACATTCTGCTGCTTATATCATCAGTATATCCTTAATAAGGAGAAAGAAAAGGAGTATTTGGGATTCATTGTTTCACTGTGTGTTGCTTATTGTTGTTTTGCTGCTGGACAGATGCCTGTAACTGGAAGTTTGTATGGCATCTTATTGATCCTACTACTTACTCAAAAAAGAAGGTGATATGTAAGATCTTTATTACGAAGAGCACAGAAATGCAGCCTATTGTAGGGGCAATGCTAATATTAATTTTAAAGCTTTTATAAATCTATATTTAACTTTTTAGTGCCACAGGCTTTGTTCTAGAGATGTATAAAACATGTCTGGTTTTATGCAACTTGAAATCATGAATCTAAGAATTTTTGGTTTGTGTGTAATTCTCTTTTAGAAACAGATTTTATTCCCTGTTCTAGAAGTTTGTACCGTATGGGCCTGTCTTAATTTTTGTCTTCTTTATACTTTCATTGTGGTGTAGCAGAACCTTCAGAGCATAATCAACACATTTATTTTTGGTTGAGTACTTTTACAGGACTGTAGAAACAGTCTGTCCTGTATAGCTGCCTACACTAGTGAGTGAGCCAGAAAACCTTCTAATAAACAAAAAAAACTCCCAAAAACCAACAACTGCACAGTTTAACAGGGTGTATGTTAAGATTAACCATAATTGTAATCAAATAGCCTTGCTTCTCATGTTCCTCTGCCTTCATCTTTCTCACATTTGAAATATTTGTAGTAGATTTGAGATGTAGTGTCTGACAGGCAATAGTGTCACTGTGCTTGAGTACTTCTGTGTTGTCTTTCACAGGAATTGCACAACTGAGGCTATTCTGCCATTCACTGATTTTATGTAGCAGAACAGTGCCGTAGCTATCTCAGCAGATTGAACAGATTATCCAATTATGAATGTCAGGGTGTGAGACAGGCAGGTGGCTTTCTGAGGCCCTGACCTCTGGGGCTGCACAGTGTCCCCAGGCAGCCCCTGGCACCTCCCAGGGGATGGAGACCAGCCCTGCTGCAGCCTGACTGGGACAGGGTCTGACCTCCCCAGGAGCTGACATGGGGTTCTGAGACCTGGGCAGAGCGTGGGTCCTGGATGATGCTGGTCAGGGCCAGGGAACCCTCTTAGTGCCATCAAAGCTCCAGCATTGAATGGCTTGGCACTACTTGATTCTTGATATTTTTTGAGTTTCATTTCAGTAGAGACCCTGTTAAAAAGATGTGGGGAAAATTCAAAACCATCTGGCAGTTTTGGAATATGGAAAAACACAGAGCAGTTCACTGCATTTTTGCTAAAAACACAAGTTTTTTCTGGAGGAAAACAGCTGCTGTATGAGACTTGCATCCCAATTGTAAGAGATAATTTGGAAGGTGTTAAAAGTGCCACTGAATTTTTTTAATCTTCTGCCATTTCATAGTTCACTCCTGCAAGCAGGTATGACTTCATACACTATTTACTAAAATTCAGGGTATAAACAGGATGTTTTCTACATCAATTGCTAAGTGGGAAATGCTTGGGGGATAAAGTCTAGCAGGGGGATGAGAAACTTCATTTATGTATATCCTCAAATTTTTAACAGTTAAACTGGTGCAACTGTGCTTGAAAATCTTCTCTTCAGTTGAAATTAATGAATACAAATCTAGTGTTTTTTTCTAATATCAGTTGACTCTAATTTGAGTCAGCAGGCATTAATACTTTAAGAATACCTTTTATAAGGCATAGATAGAAATTCACAGAAAGGAAGCTGAAAGGATAGCTTTGTTAATTTGGTTTATTGAAACAGGAATGTTCTCTACATTAATGGAATTTCAGTGGAAGTCTGACAAAAAAGTATTTGTGTCATTTGTCCATTTATTCTTGGTTCAGATTTTGAACTCAGTTCTTTGTGCCAACAGAGTACTTGGGGTTTATGCCCTCTCTAATTAAGTGAATTTTACACTGAACAGCTCTTGTTTCTTCTGTGGCTAAGTAGGAGTTGTCTCTTGGCAGAGTATATTGATTTGGTGCATCAGTACACTGTCAAATAACTCCTCTTTTACCTTAACACCAAATTGTATATTTTCATTCTGTCTTTATTTTACTTTCATTCCTGTTTTTTCCCCTTCACATTCTGTTGACATTTACCTCTTTGCATCAACAGAGAAGGTAATGGGAAGGAGTAATTTGTTTTCTGACAGTATAGAACATTTCATTCCTTTTTTTTCCTTTCAGTTATTTATGTTCTATTTCTAATTTGTTTTCTTATGACTTCCTGTATGGATTACTTTAAGATGTGCTTGCTACATGGTAAGTCCATGGAGGGAGGCTACAAGGGACATTTCTAGAAACAAAGCATGCCACCAGACTGTGCTATTTGGCACAGGTGCCATTACAGGGATTGCTGCTTCTTGGAGTTTTTATTGAAAACAGGCTTTGATGGGGTGGTTGCTATAGGTTCTGGACACAGATTTTCCCTTGGTAATACACAAGGAGATAGAACTTTCCAGACTTCATGTTTGTTAGGTCACAGATATTATTACGCTGTAGGTCAGTCTGTCAACAGATGGAGCAGGACCTTAAGGGGTTCTGCAGTTTCCTGACTGCAGATGGAGGATCACTCCTGGCAGAGTTTGTCTAGCTTGCAGCTAGAGTACTATGTCCATTTTTAGGAGCCCAGCAGAACAAAGACAACAATTAACTGGGGTGTGTTCACAAAGGGCCACTGAGGCACCTGGGGAGCCTGTTTCGTGTGACTTCCTTGGGACAGGCTGTTTAAGGAGGAGAGGTCTCAGTACTGATTTTCCTGTAGCACAAGAGAAATGCACAGCCCTATGACAGAGCAGAGAGGCTTGTTTCCTTGGGCAACAAAATGAACCATAAGATTCTGCCCTTAGTGTAGCTGTGGGACTCAAGTATATGAAACTGCACTTTAAATTGAGGGTAGAACTTGTCTCAGTGCACATTGCACTCCTTCCCTCACCCACTGGTGACCTCTCTGCAGGACCATTTCTGTTGTAGGACTCAGACCACGAGGAGATTTTTGCATTTATGATATATTTATAGCTGTTGTAAAAAATGAGCCCTGATGTCGTGGGGGATGAAAAGCTCTCTTTCACCTCCGGGTGGCACTGCTTAAAAACACTTCTGTTTGCTTTAAAGATCTCTGTAGAAACTGTCCATGGCACGTTTCACAACTGCAGTAGTTGGCATCATCATGCACAACAGATAAACTGGTGAGGCAAGCTTCTGATCACAAACCACAGAGGGATCTCAAGGGTTTTGTCACTTTGTGCCCATTTTCCATACACCACAATTTCACATTGCTGTTTTTCTGAAGACATTTTATGAGTATTCTGATTGTTTTTCTGTATGTTACTTGATAAAGATATTACTACAGTTTTTACATGCCCTATTTATATAAAGTTATGCATACCTGCTGATAAATTATCAAGGGGGAATAAAACCAGGTAATACCCTTCTGATCATCTACCTGTACAGGACAGATACTGTGATTTATGCTCTTACTTATAACAAACATTATACCCAATAGCAGGGAAGGAGTTCTGTCTCCAAGCTTCTTAGAAGTCATAATTCAGTATCTGAAAAAAAAAAAATCTATAAAAAATATATAATAAATAAATTGATAATTTTTTTAAATAAAAAATTATATTAAAAGAAAAAATTCTGATTCTCATTTTACTTGTATCTGGCTTGCAAGTTGTTGGGGCACTGCTGTGTTAGTCTCTTCAGAACTGCCCATGTGACTACAAGAAGTGGAGATGAAGTTATTCTCAATGAAAGCTGGAAATATCACTTTTTCTGCTATTTTAAGGATGATAACACAGACTATGAAAACCCCAAGCAAACTGAGACTACTGGTTGTGTTTCCTAGCCACAAGGTTGCTAGGACATTGTCACCTTTTACACCTTGGCTTCCGTAATCCCAACTCAACAGCAGATCCTCTCTTTAAATGAGAGAAAATTTAGGGCAGATGCAGAGCTATGGTGTTCCCTAGATTCTGCAGTCATTTACTTAGGCAGGGGAGAGGCTACTTTATTTCTGCATTTAAAAGAGTCTGTTACTGATCTATTAATGAAATGTGGAGGTAGGATATGGGAAGAGGTCTGAAGAAGATCAAATGCACAGTGGGGGAAGGAGGAATTTTTGCTTCACTCAAAAATAAAATTTTACGAGATGAGTATTTATTTTAATAGTAGATCACTGTAAATTTTGTAACTCTTACAAAAATTAATGTAGATTTAATTTACTTTATACGTCTCTGAATTTTTCATTTTCTTCTGGTGCTGGAAAAAAATCTGCAAAGAATACTGAAAAGAGAAGGAAAAAAATACCTCAGGACTTGGCCAGGATATATGCTTTGGTATCTTATTCTTCAAAGCCAGTTTCTATTTCAGACAAGAAGTGTTCATCTACACACTGAAATATGAATATGTTGTGTGGTGTATTTTAGGCATTATATTATGCCCAGGAACGGCCTGTTCCTCCACTTGCATGTAACTGCAACAACTTAAATGAAACAATATTCTAAACTAGAGTGATTCTCTGTAATATTCTCAGTAATACATTATCATACCTGTCATGTAATACCAAATGAGTAATATAGCCCATTGTTACATAATTTCATAATTTGCATAGATTGTTAGGCCTGAGTGTAGGATTTAAAACTGCTCCTAAACTCTCCTAAATTTCACTTGGATTTCCACTGTTTCTGAGCCTTCAGCAAATCCTGTACTCTTGAAACAGCAAAGTCCTTTACCTGATGTCTTACTTTAGCAAATAAATCTGTCCCACTGTGGTCAGAGGCATATGGCATTTCTCTTAGTCACTGTACCCTCAAATAATTTGTACCTCTGATGCCTTAATCTTTGCCTTTTCCCACATTTCATACATCTAATACAGTTTTGCATGTAAATGTTATAAAGGTTCATTAACTAATGTTTGTGCAATGTTTCACGTGATACCCATAAGGTATCATATGACTTTTGGAGGTGTAGAATAAGATCTTGAGTAAACAATGTTTTCAAAAGCTTAAATAACAATTTTCTCTATAGTGTTGAACTATATTGCAAAAGAGAACATTTGTACAAGGCAAAGTGTACAAAAGACACGGGTTTCAGGCTATCATTTGTGCAGCATTCAAAGATTACCAACTGAAACTCTGACCAGGGAATAATCAGGCTGTTGCTTAAGTATTCAAGATGTGTTTGCTGTTGCTATAGGTGATATAGAAAATGATACTGAACTAACATCAACATTTGTTTTCAGGTAGGGCAATAGCATTTGGAACACACTGTGGCTGGAGTATGTGTGAGCAGAAAGAAGCAGTATCCATCACTTAAACACTGTCTATCTGACTTGGTTTATCTCTCACCTGTTATAACACTTCAAGGATCGTGGTTGCTATCAAATTGCTTTCCAGAGCACCAGGTAATACCTCTTTCACCTGTTTCCCAATTATTATTCTATAGCATGATAATATATCAGGATGAATTTATATTCTGGTTACACTGCAGCGTATTATATTTTTGGTTGTTTGGATTTTGGTATTTTTTAAGAGATTGTGCCAAAATATTTGATTCTAACATTTTGATGAATGTTAATTTTTTTTAATGCATACATGGTTCTACCTGATATTTTCTCTGTCAGCCTAGGAAAGATGTACCAATACTTTTAAATTTGACTGGGAAAGTTAATCACATTACTTTATGTATTCTTACTCTTTAATTCTATATCCACAGGATCAGAGGCCAAGCAACTTTCTTTCAGCCACAGCCTCTTTTTTCGTCAGAAAGTGACTATTTCTATTTAACTGTTTAACCTTAGGTGCCTATATTTGAAATATTTTGTGTGATTATGAATACACCTTCAAAATAGATCAGACTAAGAGATGCCACTTTAAAAATTATAGGTTAGCACATGCTGCTAAAGCATGAGAAAGAACAGCTCATACTATGTTTTGTAATTGCATTTTTTCCTATTCTAACTGTATTTTTAGTGAAGATGCAATACTTTACTTTGTTGAAAACTATTTTTTCAGAGGTTTTACCAATTTCACCCCTTGAACATCTCAAATGAAATTAAGAGTTTAATTTGCAGAAACTTTGATTTAAAATGTAACTTAAATTTAACTTAAAATTAAAAAGCCTCCTATAAATGATGTTGGGATATAGACAAACTGAAACAATTGGCTTCCTAGGTTAGGTGTTAAATTTTCTCCCACATTTTACTTAGCTCATGAAAAAGATAGTGTCTTATGCTCAGGGTGCCAGCAGTGATCCTGAGCACAGTAATTGCCTATTTTGTTCTCTCTTTTTTTTTCTTTTTGTCACATAGTGTTATTGCCTCTTGGCTGAATATGGGATTTACATTACCAAGGAATAGTAGCTATCTGTCAGTGCTGTTATATAGTGTTGTAAATTCAAGTTCATGGATTTTTCCAGCCTGGCAAAATATACTAAGTGTTCCATCCAAAATCCATGAGAATGACATTGCTAAGTGGCCAGATACATGTTAAAAATACTGCTTTCAACATTAGAGAAAAACAGACAATACGGCCTCTTCTTTCTCTCTAAATTAAAAAAAAACTGCCTGAAAGATCTGCAGCAAAGTGCTCCATCTTTGTGTGTCCCAAAATCTTATTCTGGGAGATTGCATCTATGGCTGTGTACCTCCTTTAAGAATAGGATGACAAAACACACAAGCTCTGTGTGTGATTATTGGAGGAAAAACTCTGAAAAACCTCCTGAGAGGCCAGGTATTTGCATTAGAAGCTTCTGTATTCAGACATCATGATATGCTTGCTGTATTGGTTGGGCTTTACCATGAATTTCCAGTGATCTGCTTGAAGTGTTCTATTTTGAAATGAGAAGAAAGTTATATTCCTTCCATTGGAGTATGATTGTTTTTTCTTTAATTGTACAAATCTTGTTTTACCAGCCTTTAAGTTTTCACCCAGCACATGCTAATGTAGACCACTCTTGTCTACACAGGAAAAGCATAATGATTTTGATGAAATGATGAACAGTATAAACAGTAACATGCAACTGCAGTTGTAGAGCAAAGCCTACCTACCAGTGTGAAATCAGGGTTTCGCTGTGCTAGGTATTGTATAAACAACTTGTTGAACATGATTTCTGTCTCAGTACTCAAAGGCTAAATACAGAGAGGCAAAGAGTGATGAAGGGGTAGAAGCTTTTTACCTGGCATACCCTTTAGATCTGATTTTTTAGTCTAAGTGACATGGTTTAGAAACATTGAACCACAAAGAACTGTAAGGATTAAGGTTGTAAAGCAGAGATCTAAAAAGATAATGTAATCATTCTAGATGGAAGGGGTTAGGTGGAACCTTTTCAGTCAGGTACTTTATTTTTGTTTTGTAGTGCATGAAGCCAATGTACTCAAAATCAATGAGGTATCAATTTATGGCTAACACATACAGTGGTTTCAGAAGATAAAAGATAATGTTTGATTGAAGGAGTTGCTCTGTGTAAAGAAATCAATGTGTCAATTTTAATAGTATTAAATTTTTGCAAAAAATTTCTTGGATACAAGCCTTCAAAGTGCCAGGCTGGGAAAATGGTGCCTTTCCTTACAGCTGGACTTGCATCTTGGTGTAGAGAGATGTATTTTGTTATCCCCATTGACAAAGAACAAAGATGAAAGAATATGCTTGGATGATGCTATCATTGATCTCACTTTTGGACTCAGTAAATTAAAATGGGAACCAGTGAATGAATGATCTTAGCTTTTTATACTGCTTTAGGATGATAGAGACCTGACTTGAGTTTCTTTGAAAGTCAAACTCAAAGTCTGTGTTTAAAAAATATGAAAATATTTGTGCCAAGTAGGACAAGAAACAAGAAGAAAAGAAAAATAATCACTCCAGAATAAGCAGCAGTAAATGCATTTTACTGAGACTGGGATGCTATGGACCTGCCATTTTGCAGAATTGAATTTAGCAGCATGATTTTATTTTGATTTTGCTCCAGCTATGCCATGCAGAGATAGTTTTGAGATGTATGTCAGTGCCAAATCTGAGTATACAAACACAGCAAGTTTGTCTTTGCCTTTCTAGACAAACAATTCTGGAGACTCAGAATTCTCCTGTGGGGTTCCTAGATGCAGATACAGTGGCTAGGTGAATTTAAGTGTTGTTGATATGCTTAAAAGGAAAATATGTTCTACTTCTTTTGATTGTGCTTAGGGGTGATTGCTAATATTAAGGGGAATGACATAGCCATACTCCTGTTTATAATGGTGAGGCTATCTTAGCTAACCTAATGTTTACAAAAAAACACACTCTCAGATATTATTATCTTCTTTCCTATGATATAAGCAATTTTGTTTACACATCAGAAAGGGAATGGCTTGTTTGTCCAGTTATAACCCTTTAAAAAATGCCATAAGGAGCCATTTCCTTGCTGAAGAAATTTACTCTTTGTGCCATGGCAACAACATGCTTTCAGTTTCTTGGAATGTGTTCTACTGCCTTGGTATCTGTTGTGTCAGCACCACCTGGAAAACAAACAGCATCCTTGGAGACTGTAAACTAAACACAGGAACACCACAGAGTCTGTGTGATTGCATTTTGTGTTCTGATATGTGATAAAGATCACCCGGGAATGGCTTGTCAAGTCATACTTGTACGGTATTCAGTGATACAAGTTGCTACCCATGAGATTTGACCCAAATGATAGCACAGAAAAGTGTTTGCTGCTGTGCAAGGAACAGATTATGTTTTAACAATAGAAATATGACTGAAAGTAGATGATAGAAAAACTGTAAGACAGCTCTGGTTTGCTTGTTTTCCTTAAGCTTTCTTTATGAAATACTTCAAATTAATAAATAATTGTAAAAATTAATTTTCTTTCTATCTAATATGCACATGTTGTGTGGACATTTCAGATAATCCAGAACAAGGCAAAATTTGAGAATAACTACCTGCTCATGGTTTAAAAACAGTAAAAGAGAACTTTTTTTCCCAAGAAACTGAAAGTGTGCACTGGAACATTATTGTAGACACATTAGAGCATAATTTTTAAAAACGTTTTAATCCTCATAATTCCTTTTCAGTGTCTGTCTTGCTCTGCTGGCCATAATCCTTCATATTTCATGAAAACCTCTCCATTCAGTGGCTTATTTCAGGAATTCTTTTCTGGTCCATTCAATCTCTCCCTGATCTTACTGGTGGGAGAGTGAGCAAGCTTGGCTGGTGGCTGAGATTAAACCATGACAGTGATACCTTCTTCACTGTACTGGAATCTGGTCTGTTCAGACCTTAAATAACATAATCTGTGCTGGTTAGATTGAGTAAAAGGAATAGCCAAAAGCAATGAACAAGAAAAGTAAAATAAAATAATTTTTAACAGGAATGATACTGAGAATTAATTACTGTTTCTTGCAAATAGGCCAACGTAGTTTTCAGGCAGTGAATTTGAAAGGAAAAGGTTGAAAGTGGGACTTTTTTCCCCACAGAACTTGATATTGTGAAAATCTTTGTCATATGTCTCATGGATGCTCAAAAGTAAAAATAAAGGAAGGAATGAGGAAAAACTAATGGAGAATATATTCATCAACAACTGTTGAACACTGTGATCTGTAAGCAACCTCTTAGGATGCCTCTGATAATTTGGAATTTGGCAAGTTAGATGGGCCAGAGAAAGTATCTGTGAGAGATGCTGTATTTATGCTCTTTATCCCTAAGATTCTGCTGGTCAGAGATTCTTGCTAAGCTGCTTTTTGGTCTGGCTTAGCCCCAAAGGTCTTAAGATTCATTTCTTCACAAAGATGAAAACCTTGCTTTTGCCATCCTGGCATAGGAGGACAGCAGCCTGTAAACTGGGTATTGTTGCTGTGAAGGTCCATATAAGTCATGGTATTTTATTGCAGTGACTTAAAGCTAACACTCTTTCCTCCACCCCCAGGTTTTGTTGTTGACTGATGACCCAACAGAACTGTTTTATTCTACCACATACCCACATGTCTGCTGCTGAAGGATTTCTGAAGACTTCATGTCACAGTAGAGCTGTCTAATAGATACCTTCTACCACACATTTTTAGGGTGAACTCTTTGAAACATAGCACATTAGCAGCAACCTTCAGAGGAACATTCCTTTGAAGCAGCACGTTCCCCATAATTTCTGTTCTGTTCATGCCTTCTCTGCCCCTTAGCCACAGCACATTCTGCTGTATCTCATGCCAACATTGCTCATTCTGATATATTCCTTTAGTAGATTGGAGGTAATTCAGTTCTGGGCCTTAGCTTTTTAAATGTCACAAAGGTGTCATGAATTTGTTCTGTGCCTCAAAAAGAGCACAGTCATCAGGAAAAAAAAAAAAATAGGAAACAATCAAACTGAGAAGACCAAAGACAATGCAACAACACAAGAAAATATGTCCTAAAATGTCTGTATCTACTACCTGCATTTTCCAACAGCACATCTGTGATACAGATCTTTTTCCCAGTGGTTTACATTTGCCAAGCAGTAAAAGTGTACTTTTTCCAACTGTTTGAATATGCAGGCCCACTCATCTTAAAAATAATTCAGCTTTGAGTTTGTCTTTTTTGTTCCTGTGACAGCTCTGTTACAAAGCAGTGCTCTTCTCAATGTGAGGGTGCTTTGGTCCCCTTCTAAGTATCTACTGTGCATCTTCTGATAGTCTCTTCAGTCAGCAGAGGTCCTATTGTTAAGTAGGGAGCTAGGTCCCCAAATTCAGATGGTGCATTCTGACAAATTCAGACCATAATTTTGTTTTGTTCTAGGAGGAGAGACACTGTAATATGTTCAATGTTATATTTGCGCTTCATTGCAAATATATTTTGACCTTGGTTCTTTGCAGAAAGTTGCTGAGGCCTTTATTCTAACAATGTACTTCACTGTTAGAATCAGGTACCTAATTTTCCTTTAAATCTCAAAATTTACAGGAAGAAAAGGTCAAAGAGCTGAGAACTCCAACTCCACAATTAAAAAAGCTTTAAAAATTTATTGTATTTTCTCATTGTCATCAGCCTAAATTGCAATTATTTTCTAAAGAACAGTTTTATCAGCATCTTAGAATCCCCCAAAGAGAGGATTCTCTAGTGCATTGTAATATTTTAGATAAAAGCATTTTATAATTTTTGCATTGTTTAAGATACTGTACTTTTAGAACATCACTGCATGTGCTATTTTAGTAAATAGAATATACTCTCTACTAACTGTGTCATTTTCTTCTACTTAACAACTACACTTGTACAGTTTAAGAAACTTGCTTAATTAGTTTGTTACACATAATTAGTCAGATCAGGAATGTAGCTATTTCTTATTAGTTTTGTGTTTCTCCACAATATTAATATTAATTAATATTAATAATGGTCATTTATCATTTACATAATCTTGGTTTTGAATTTTGAAAATGTTTGTGAATTTCTATTTCGACATGTTTATGAAAATAGTTAGGGCAGATGTAGTGTAGAGCTTCATTTATTGAAAAAAATTACTTTTGAAATTTTTCTACAATTAGAAAGCATTCAAACCTTGTTATGGGTAAACAGAAAAAGACATGTTTTATTGGAAGCCTGAATGGAGCAACATCTAGAAAAGTTTGAGCAGGAGACAAGGAATGTTGATGAAAGCTGCCACACTAGACAGCTCATGCTAAGTTTGGTAGTAGTTGAAGGTACTAAACATTGTGCATGATCTGCCTGACTTAACCTTAGGCTTTGATCTTGTTAATCACTTAGGAGTTTTCCTCTCTTTAATTTTGACTTCTGGTAGGCCAGGCTACAAACATAAACTCACCAAATAAATACTTTAATCCACTGGGTCTTCCTGTCAGATCAGTGGGTAAGGCATTATAATAGGAGCTGAACCATTCAGATTGTAGGAGCTCTTATATCAACACTAGTCACAGTTCTACATGTTTGGGTCATTTATAGCTCTACATTTATTATCATGTTGCCCCAGAACACTGAGTAGTATTATTCAATAATTAATAAAATACAGGGTAACTGAAGCAGGGAGAAAAGGATACTGGTGAACAGGAAAAGCTGAAAAACTCTTGCCCATTATGCAGTTTTCTTCATGTGAAAGATGCACTTTCATAACCTTCCCTTTAGCTTTCTGGTTGAGAATTACTTCTGTATTTCACACTGATTTTAAATTTCTTGGGACTTGTTGGAATGTGGCCTGAGTGTTGGTCTGTCTCTAGGCAAGTGTTAAACCTAGACATCACTGCTTGGGACAGTGACCTGCTGCTGAGATCTCAGCAGCTCCATTTTTTGTGAACATTTGCCTTCTGCTGGCTTCCTATAGACTTTTCACTGAGGTTGCCCAAAAGGCGTTTGATGGCCTGCTCACAGATAGCCTTAAATATAGATTAAAGCATTAATATCTTTCATGTGGAAAAAGGAGCTCTCTTAAAAAAAGGCTTGGATTGTGGTGAAAACATTTTTTTTTAGACTTAGGTCAAATATGTGAATATTCCACCTTTCTGACTTTTCATCTTTTGAGGACAAGTTACAGAAGAAAAGACCAGTTTGTTGTTCCAGTTGAAAATTTACTAACAATTTGTAGTGTTGAGTATAAACAAAAACCTGATTTAAAACCTGTCATTAAACCAAGAGCCTGTATCATGCACACTTCTGCTTTTGGGAAGAAGAAAACAACATATGACAGGAAAATCAAAGTATTCATTACAGTATTGGGGAATATACATACACTGTCTCGACAAGTACAGTTTCATACCTTTGATACAATGGACAAATATGCACCTAAAAATTACATTTTGGCTCCTAGCAACTTAAGGGGTTTGGGTCAATCTTGACTATTTTATTCAGACAAAGCAAATCCCAGTTTTTGTAGTAACAAATTGGAAACTTAATGGAAACATTTTTTTCTGTGTAATTCTTTCACACCTAAAATGATTGTCAGTGTTGTACTTCTGCTGAAATCTCAGAACATTAGATTTACTTTATTACACCCTTCTCTTGATGAATGAGAAATTCAAAGCATATCTCCAGCTACACTTTGAGGCAGACATTTTGTTTGAAGTATGTTTTATAACTTATAGGCGAACTTAAGCCAAACTAAAATATATTTTGTGGTTTAGCTTGTGACATTAAACTGTTGGCCTCTCTAGCATGGCAAAATGAAAAGAAATAAGTCTGTGACCATTTCATAACAAGGGAGAACGCCCACTAGGACAGATGGCTTACTTGTGTTCAGATAGCTTATATTTTTTGAAGGAGCACGACACATATTAGCTTAGAGGATGCATATTCTTTGCTTTCCAGTTAGTCTTTCCAAAGCTAACAGATCCAGGATTTGAATGTTCATTAACCTTGTTGCATGAGCTGCTCAATTATCAGTCTTTAAAGGATGGGGCTGCAGTTATTTCAGTGAAAAATGAGAATCAAAGTGTTGTGAGAGTTGCCTGCAGATTGTTTAATGGTGGCTTCAAAATAACAACAAGGGTAGAGAAAAAATAATTAGCTAATTTATTCAGATTCAGACACAGCTTTTGTGCTGTTTTCAGTCTGAGCTCTGTGGTCCTTAAATTTCAACAGCTGTTACACAAACTTATATCCCATGACAAAGCCTATCCTTGTCTTTTGCAGGATTAAAAACTGTGAGTGAGCATGTGTTAGATATCTAATGTCCTTAATTCATGATTTTGTGTGCTAAAACCCCCAAGCAATAGTACTCATAACAAATGCTGCTGCCCTTTGCACCTTAGTTTACTTGCTGTGTGATTAGGGATTACAATAAATTTTAGAGGGGATTATTTGGATTTCTGGAAACAGTCTAACCAGTAGACAATTGCTGCCTCTTATATGCCAATGTCTGTTTGAAAGTCTTTGCATTCCAATCCTCTGTCCAGTGACACCCTGTGGAAAAGTGTTGATAGGTAACTCCAGCAGCAGTGGAGAGGAAGAATCTCTCCTTCCTTTCTTTGAGACAGCTCTTGCTTTTTGGCTGTTTCTGTGCCCCTGACACCTTAACCCTCACCTGATACATTTGCAACAGAAAAGGACACGTGAAAATATTGTTTTGCCCCTAGACTGTTGCCTAGATGAGGATAAACAAGTAAAGCCTTAAAGCAGAAGGCTCTGCTGTGCTGGTGGGATTACTTAATTTTTTCCCCTCCCAGGTGGGAGTAATTTAATTACTTTTTGCAATGAAATTGTACTTGTTTGCTTTCTGTCACTCAAAGGGATAAAAATCCTGGGAACAAAATTTGCTTGATATTAGTACATATTTAGTATGTGCAGGATATGTTTCCAAATCTAAAGATAGAAGGAAAAAGTAAAAGGCAAACCAATTCACAGTACAAGAAAGACATGGACCTTCTGGCATGAGTCCAGCAAAGGGTCACAAAGGTGATTAAGTGATTGGTGGAGCATCTAATATTCAAAGAGAAGCAGAGACTTGGGTTAGTTTACCTTGAGAAAAGTCAGGGGAGATTGTTAATGCATATAAATAGCTGATGGGCAGGGAATGAAGAAAGCAAAGCCAAACTTTTCTTCAGTTGTATCTAAAAAAGAAAAAAAAACAAAAACACCACCAATTGAAATACGGGAAATTGCACTGAAACATAAGAAAAACCTATTTTAATGTGACAATGGTGAAACACTAGCACAGGTTGCTCAGAGCCAGTGGTGTTCATCCTTGGAAATATTCAAAAGCCATCTAGACATGGTTCCAGGCAACCTGCTGTGGCTGATGCTGCTCTGAGCTGTGGGTTGCATTAGGTGACCTCCAGAGCCACTTTCCAACATCAGCTGCTCTGTGATTCCAAACAAACTGTCTTAATAGTTAGTCTGTTGATCCTGATCTGAATGGACACCAATATCTGCTTGTTTATGCATCTTAAGAGGCACTTGTAACAAATAAATGAATTTTTGATGCACAGGTTATTTAGTCTGGATATTAAAGGACTAGCTGGTGCTTGCTTTCCTTCTTGTAAAAAAGAATGATATTCTTTACTCTGTAAGTCAATGCATTTGACAGTATGCTCTAACCTAATTTTGCTTCTGTTTTAAAGTAATGATAGGCTATAGCTGCTTTTATAAAGCAAGAATTTGCACAGCATTCATAATGTTTGAGAAATGGGTCTGTGCTGGGATCTTGAGTGTTAGAAAGCTGGAATATTTCCAGAAGTTTATAAGATCTGTGTTTGTGTTATGATGTTCACATGTAGAATCATAAATATATTTGCAGCTGTGCAACGTGAGTTTCTGAAGTCATCCTCTAAAGTTTAACTGTCAGCTTAACCTGAACAAATGCAAAAAGAATTTTTTCTTTCTTGCCTGGTTCGAAACCCAGTATGATCATTTATGTGAAGCAAGTAAATAACTATTTGCATTACATGTAGTTATAGAATAATATACCAATCAATTCTGAAAACTGAACCTGCAGTTCTATATTTGTGTCACAGAAATATTAATTCTCTTGAAGCTAACATTCCTTCACAGGCCAAGTCAGAGTGAAAACCACATGAAAAATGTTGAAGGGTGCAAGTGAGTACACTGGGAAGTGATTTATCTCAGCAGGGAGGGAGCTAATCTCTTTCCAGTTTTTGTCTGGAAATTGATGGGTTTATTTCACAGATAAAGCTCTGGCATCAAAGAAAAACTGAAAAGAGGCACTGCAAAAGGCTTATGGGTGTGGACAGTATTAGTCAGTTTTAGCACAGGAGCAAATTTTGTCATCAGTTATAAATATCTTGATGAAGTTAAATGATATGAATAATTTTTTATGACATTTCAAAGGTACCACTTTTTTTAGCTGTTCTCGCAGTCTGATATTAAAAACATGAGGAAATACAAAATGACAAATTAATGAATTACAATTTTCAGATTAATATGTTTTGAGCTTGTCCTTGCCAGAGGTTGGGGCTGAGACAGAAAATTTCCTGAGCATTGTACAACCTAGAGCATTTTGCAATTGGATGTATCCCAGAAATACTGCAAATTTTATGCTTTAAAAAGTCAGTCTCATTCTTAGATGTTAATAGAGAGCTCTTGAAAGCACTAGCTTAAATTCACTGTTGGCATAATTTGTTTTACTCAAATCTCTCCTTTTTAGAAAGAAACAGCAGGATTCCACAGAAAAATTGAAATGGGCTTGTTTTCCTTATACAAATTTTTGCATCAGCATTTCTCTTTGCTGAAGTTAACTCACTTTAGCTTTGCCTGCCTAGAATGGACAGAGCTGCTCCCTCATTTCACAGTTCTCTCAGGGTTTGTTGGTTTTCTTTCTATACCTTGTTTTGATATAACCCTTTCTTTTGTGGATATTTAACTATGCTATAGAGTTTCTGTTTTAGGACACTAATAACAGAACAAAAGCCTAGGTAATGCAATGCTACTTCTTCATAAAGTTTGGGGAAAATATACTTTTTTCTTTGTATTTGTCCATTGATTTCACATTCTGAACTGAGCAGGATGTGTAGTGGCTAAATTTGATTCTTAGATGGGTACACATTTGTTATGCAGTGACCTCATTTGACCTTAAACTCAATTTTCTTCAAATAGAAAAAGTTGCCCTTTAAAATTTAAATATATTGGCTAATTACTGACATTGTTGTGAGGAGGAAAAGATTCAAGCAGTGATTTGACACATATTTTGTATAAAAGAGACATTACTCTTTACCTTAATCCTTTGGACAATGTGCAGTAATAATTTCGAAGAAGTACGGTTAATACTGAAAAATGTTTGCTGCCTTTCTTTTGAGCATCTCTGTTATACACCTATGCACTTCCAAAGTAATACTTTGGGTTTTTTTCACTCTTTTATGCATCAGTAGTACTGAGCTGCTTGTAGACATTTGTTGAATAGCATGATTATAATATCACAGGAAGATCCACTTCTTCTGTTGTTGCAATTTTGCTGCAAGTCCTTGGGCTTTTAGGAGAGTAAGGCCAACTTATGTCAGCTGCCATGTGGCAAGCTCCCAGTTATGTAGTTTTTATGTTCTTGTTTTAAATATTAGAAAAAACAACATTTACCTTTTAAGATGTCATCATAATGCTGATTGTCCTGTCAAATTCAAATCATGGCCTTTTCCCATAATACAAGCATTTTTGACATTTCAGTTGGGTTTTTTTCCCCTCATTTTCTATGAATCCAGAGTTAAAGTCTCAAAAGAGGGGGAAAAAATTGGGCACCAACCAAGAAAAAAAGCAGTTCAAAATATTTCATTTAAATGGTTTGATATGTTATTTTGATTGTGATCTTTTCTTATTTTACCATTTTAAACATATGGTAAGTTTCTAAAATAAAAGTGTCTTTTAACTAAAGAACAGAAACTTTATTTAGAAAATACAGAATAAGTTGTTTTAGAGATTAATTTATATATTTTTTTAGCATATTAGTATTGGAATGCATTGAATCAAATTTCCTTTGAACAGTTTCACTTTAGACAACTGAGTTCAAAACCCTTGGTCACAGTATTAGTTTAATTTACTTGAGTGGGATTACTTGGGCAAAGGACACAGTTTGTGTTAGTTTGTGGACAGGTTGTCTGAAATCAACCAGTACCAAGGGAAATATTGCTCTGACTAAAAACTTCCTATTTTAAGAGTGAGGATTTCAGCTCTGAATCCTTTGAAGATAATGAAAGTAAAAAGTATTTTCAGCCTCATTTGTCCCTTATCTCCATCTGCTGCTAGCAGGCATTGTGTATAGAAAAGGAATATTTATGAGGCAGTAATTCTCATGAAACACCTTGATTTTCATCTAGACGAACTGCACAAGCCAGGAGATGCAGTTTCTGAATTCAGGGATCTGTGTTCCTCCTGGGGAGCAGCAGTGGGTTAGCCACTGCTAAGAGCCAAACACCCACCCAGCTGCTCACCCACTCCTCCTCAGGGGGTAGGGGAAGAAAATAGGATGAGGAAACTGGTGGGTTGAGATAAAGTTAGAGAAACTGCATGCTAATTACTGTTGTGAGTAAAACAGCCCTGAATTGGGGAAAATGAATTTAATGTATTTCCAATGAAAATGGATTCAGGTAGTGAGAAACAAAGGCAGCCAATAAAACAATCTTCTCTCTCCCTCTTCCAGGCTCAATTTCACTTCTCTCAGATCCTGCCACCCACCTCACAAGCAGTCCAGTGAGGGACAGGGAACGGATGCAGTCAGTCCCTAGCACATCCTCTCAGTCTCTCCTTCCATCTCATACCTTTCCTCTCCTCTAGTGTGGGTCCTTCCATGAGCTGCAGTCCTAGAGGGAAAAAACTGCCCAGGCATGAGGTCTTGCCAGCCCTCATTCAGATCTCTGCTTCAGTGTGGGCTGTTCAAGGGGCTGCAGGGGAGTTCCTGCTCCAGCATCTGTAGCACGTCTCTCCTTCTCTTGCATTGGGGCTTACACTGCTTCTTTTCACTCCCTTTATTTTCTTCCTCCTCTGCCTGTCCAGTTTCTTTGTTTGTTTTCTTAAATATGTTGTCACTGATGTGTGAACATGATGGGTTCATTTGTGTTCTGTGTTAGGTCTGTTGGAGCTGACAGGAATCAGCTGTGTCCAGCGCAGGGCAGCCTCAGCCTCCTCCCATCCCTCCCTTTATCCCCCCTGCTAGCAAAACCTTGAAATGGACAACCAATGCATGAGTTTGTCTGTCTGCAACCCTGACAATAAGTGCTTTTAAAAATAAACCAGGGAATATATCTTTGCTATATGACATGAAAGGTAACAGGGTCTAAAACAGCTGAGGAAGTAACAAAACTTTGAACTTGACAGAATAAAAAAGGCCTTTCACTATCTTATAACAGTTTGTCTATCATCTGTCTGTCTATCTATCTATTATCTATCTATCTTCTATCATCTACCATCTATCATCTATCTATCTTATTCTGACTACACATATATAAACAATTTGGTCCTTTTACAAAGACTGTTATTACTAGGTATTAAAAATGCTTTTTGAAAGCAGATCACTTATGAGTCATTATCCCTTCCATGATTCTGTTCTTCAGCTCTGAGATTTACACTTCTGTTCCCACTTGAATTGACAACAGAAACAAATATGTCTTGTGTATTTCTATAGTGTGTGCAATGTGATGGGGAGCACATGCAATATAGAATGAAACTGAATTATTGATGATAGATGAAAGATAAAGCAAAATGTATCAGTTCAACAAAGCTCTGATGTATTTAAAATTGAGAAAATGCACAACTGCATTGGGGAAGGACAAAAAACAGTGCTAAAATTCAAGCAAAATAATGGGAATTAAGGGCCTGATGGTATGTGCATGTGTGGAGTGGACTTGGGTATGGTTTTTGTTTGCCAAGCTGGTACAAATGGTCCTCACAAATAAAAATGAGCCTAATTTGAATTAGCTCTTTTTGTAGTTGTACAGACATACTGCTATTAGTACTCTCTTGACTTACATTCTTGCTTCTACAGCTATTTTAGGTTACATCTTGACAGGGAACTATTTTTTGAGTTGGAAACAAGTTTGTTACTTATTGCAGTGTAAACAACTTAATGTATGTTAGGAATTATCTCAATTTATATTTTCAGTCTGAGACTATCCTAAGGAAATCTGCAATTTAAGGGATATCAGTGGCAATAAAAAGAAATCAGTATCTAAATGAAAATTTGTTTTTTAACCCTGTAGTGGGGTCTTACCAAAATTATTTTTCATCTCCATTCCCCTCAGTTTCTGAAAGGAGAAAAAAGTTAAGGACTACTATTCAGAAAACACTCTGAACAAAGCATACTATGTTTTGTTTTTCTCTGTAGTTCAAAAATGCGAAGGGAGTAACTCAGTTCAGCTTGAAGTTATACATCTTACAAAAATGATGCAATGACTTTAATAGCCTCTGATATCATCATAAGTGCATGGATGATGTGGTGTAACATGTACTGTGTTTTTCAAGTGCCAAGTCTTCTTTCCAAAAGCAAAAATTAAGCCTAAAATAACACTGAAGCACTAAGACAGTCTAATTGCTAAGAGACAGTTCGCGTGACCAGATTATAGCGTGTCACTTCTTTTTACATCAGTCTCTTCTAAGTAAACAGACATCCTTCAGCATCTGAGTATTTCCCTGTGGCAGTCTGCTAAGAAAAACATGAGAGGAGGCCTATCCACCACGACTCTTTCCGCTGGCTGTGATTTATTTGAAGTCTCAGGGATTGCTTATCTGCCCAGATAGAGCCTGCGCCTGCCCGCTTGCTCCGAGTGGAGGGCCCATTGTTCTGTCACGCCATGGAGAGATTGCCAAGGGTTGGCCTGGGCTGGTGACCTTATCAGAGGTGATTTTGCAAAAATTTACTGGTTTGTTTCAGCAACATTCAAATGATTTTCTGCGAGCTGCTTTCTTTTCCTGACACGTTCCAAGTGAAAGCCACAAGGATTGTGATTCCAAGCAGAGGTTGCTCCAGAGGGTTTTTTTTCCTTTTTTTTTTTATTTTTTTTCTAAGGAGTTTTCTATTTTTTTCCATTCTCTAAGGCCTTGTGCTGTCTTCTGATTCTCCGAAGACAGCGATGGCTGTGCCTGCAAAAAGCAAGTGTCAGCTGCTGCTCTTCTGAAGAAAAGTGTAACTGCATAAATGTGCCTTTAGAATCCTACGGAAGCATGGCCAATATTTTACTATATAAAGCATGCCTTTTTTGTCACTGTGATAAATTATCATTACCAAAAGGTTTCAAGAACTGATCTGAATATATTTCTCTGATTCAACATCCCTTTAGACAGTATTAGATCTGTATAAGAACACTGTTTTCCTTCAGTATGGTTTGAAAATTTGAGCATTTTTTCTTAATTAGTGTTTGAAATTGTCCAGAAATTAAGGAACAATAACAAAAATGAAATCATTAAAAAGTTGTCATTTTTTAATTTGGAAAATAATTTGAAAATAGATACTGCTTGATATTGAGTAGAGTGAAGATAACAGCATGAACACATTCCCCAGAGTAGTACAATTATTGTAGCTGTAACCTGAAAGGGAGTGGGGATGTCTGAACATACCTCCTTTCCAGCTGAGGCCACATTCACAGAATCACAGAATGGGTCAGGCTGGAAGGGACCACAGCAGGTCATTCGGTCCAACCTCCCTGCTCCTACAGCACGTGGCACAGGATTGCATCCAGATTGAGCACCTGGGTGAGGGAGAATCCACAACCTCTCTGGACAATCTGTTCCAGTGCATGGACACCTGCACAGCAGAGAAATTCTTGCTTATATACAGCTGGAATTTCCTGTGCCTCAGTTTCTGCCTGTTGCCTCTTGTTCTATTGGTTGACACCACTGAGAAGAGTCTGACTCAAAACCTAACAGTTGATGGGAGAAAGAAGGATTGTTTTATTTGTCTTAAGTGAAGAATAATAATAGGAAGAGGAAGGAAGCTTGAAAACATGTCAGCTTTCTGCTGCAATGGAACAGCAGAAACAGAAACGTTATAAACTTTTATTGACAGCCAGGCCCTGCCATCATTCCCCTCTCATTAGTTTTTAATGATACATTTCATTTAATGATACATTTTCCAAGTTAACTCATCTGCTCTATCTTGGCTTTGTGATATTTTATTAGAGGAGAAACACCACAAGGACCAGTCTGGGGCTCAGATCCTTTCCATTAAATGGGAAATGGACAGATCCATTCCATTAAGAATTATATGTATTAGATTTTATCTGTGTCAAGCACAGAGTAAATTGTTTGACTAAATTTGCTTAAGAGATAGAAAAAAAAGATAGTGGATCACCTATTCTTTAAATTGGCCAATGAATGCTTTTCTTTTTTTAAAAAATAAAATTTTTATATTTTATCTAGTTTAATATCAGAGTCTTGCATGATGAGACTTTGTGTAGTCTTTCTCATATTTTACTGAAATAACTTGGAAACAGCAATTATGCTTTTTACCACTCTGTGGTCACATATTCATCTCACAGACTTCCTACTAGAAAATACTTTTATGTCTTTTGGTAATTTAATTATAAACTGATTAAAAATTAATAAAGTCAACAAAAATATTTTATTAAATAAAAAGTACATAATTTTTCTAGCAAACATTTAATTAAAATTAAGTAGTAAGCCATGTTTTTGTATAATAGTTAGTCAATATTGCTGTGTGTAGAAAAATTTTATTGGAAACATTTGGAGCTTGATTTATACAAGAGAAAAGATTGATATATGGAGAATTGGTGGTGATAACACCTAATATGTTTTGATTATTTTTGAAGCAGGTAGACATTGCCCTTCTATTTTTTACTGAGTATATAACAAAAATTCTTTGTCAATCTAATGTCACTTTTTAGCATTATTTGAGATTAGAAACAAGAATTATGATAAAATTATTATGCAGAAATAGAGGCTGGAAATCTTCACAAAAAAACCCCTCATGCATCTAATTGGCTCAAAAAATATATATATATATACACACGCATATATATATACACACACATATATATACACACACATATATACATACATACATATATATATATATATAGATCCTTTGATAAAACACGAGTTCAGCATATGAGGAAGTTTAAAGGAATGGACTTCCAAACCAAAATAAAATGAAAGAAGCAACAGGTCCAGTAATATACAAGAAAAACACCAGAAAATGACCATTTAATCTAGAAGATATAAAAATAACTGAAGATATTTGAGTAGAGCTTCTCTTTGGGTGAAGGTGCATATTTGTGTATCTACACAGACCCAGTTAGACATAAACATGCATATGCAGAAATACTTACCTAAAATGTTTATATGTAAGTGAGAGTAAATGCAGAAAGGGAAAAATCAAGTCTCTTGGAGAGCTAGAGTAACAGAAGTGGTGACTGAGTTCAGCTTTAAATCTCAGCATGGGAATCCTGGGTTGATAATAGGAACATTTATTTGGTTCCATTTTTTACTTCTAATATCTGTGTGACAGCCAAATTAAAGTCAGTAGTACTTGTATTTTCTCAGATCTTCTTGCTTGTACCGAGAGTTAACCCAAATGATCTAGATTTTACTGGAGATAGAGACACAGTGATACAGTGGCTGGAGGTAGATGCGTTGTCTCATCCAGGCATGCTCAGATTTGAGTTGGATATTTTGGCTTCTGAATCCTGGGCAGAAACAGAAACGTTTCTGCCCAGGATTCGGAGCCTTTAGAGTGTGTGTGTGTATGTCTATATCTGACGCTATTTTTATGTCTGTCAAAGAAACGGGTATTGAAACCAAGGCTTAAAATTAGGTGTGTCTTGCCACTGGGCATTTGTAGCTGTGAAGTCTGTTGTGGAATTAGATGTTGTGCACTCATCAGTCTGTTCTGATACCGAACCTAGACAGGAGGAGGAGCACTGAGCTGGTTCAATGACTTGCAGGCTTAGATATACGGATTTAAATCCTTGCTCTAAATCAGGCACTGAACTGGAACTCTGGAGCGGAAAGAGAGCTCTTCAACTACTAGCCAGAGGAATGGGCGAGAGCAACAGCTGTCTGCCCAGGCTGTGAGAGAGGATGGCCAGGTTTCTTCAGGGAGGATTGGCAAAGCAGTGACGAGTTTTGCGTTGCACCAAGGATAAGACATTAAGCAGCTTAGTGTTGTCAGAGCTGGGATAGTTGTACACGTGCCCAGCAGCAAAGCTGTGCTGTTAGCAATTTGGGAGCCTCAGGAGCCTGGGCACCTGCAGGAGTAGGCAGCAGATCAGAGCAAGTGTTTGAAGATGTAATTTTTTTACTTTAAAACTTTAATTTTGTATGAGGCAAAACTGTAAAATATCTAAGCCATCAAGGAAATAAGACCAGATCCTAGCAAAAGATTTTATGATGTCCTCTGGAAGGAACCAAAAGGTCTGTCCCTCATAGTCTTATGCTGCTGGAGACTAGTTTATGCTTGACAATGTCTCCACAAAATAGGAAAGCTGGCAAGTCCATTGCAGGGAATTTCAGGTAGACAAACTGAGGCAAATGGCAAGGTAAGGTGATAACAACTTAGCCAAGGAACTCCTGTGCTGCCTGCTTAATCTTTTCTTTGCCCATGCTCTTTGGGACATGCAAAGAATAATAGTTATAAATTAACAGATTGTTAAGAAATACAAGGAAGGTAAAAAAATCATAAAAAAAGGTTGTGTGACAACCCTAGCTGTCTTAATAAGTGAAATTTTCAGAATAACATTAAGATTTTATGACCAATATAGTAAGAAATCAATCTTTAATAAGTTGACAGCACTGATTTGATTTGCAGTTAGTTGTAACATGGCTTTTTTTTACAAATCATGGTGTGTTGAGGTTGGTTCACAGATGACTGCATTATTAATTTGGTGAAAGGGTTGTGAAGGTCATGAAAGCAAATATTCAGGGAAGAGAAGAAATTTTAAAAATGTTGTAAAAGAAGAAAACTAGGGATATAGAAAAATTTCTAGTCACTTTTTGTCCTGTTTAAAGAATTTGAGCCCTGTAGGCATTCACATATCACTGCAGTGACTTGTGTAAATGTAATGCAAACAAATAAAAATGCAGTCTAGGATGGCTCTTTTTTCCAGATGTTCACGTTCAGAAAAAATGAGAACATGTCTGACCCTTCCCTTCAATTAGTATAAACTACAGAGCAGAAAGTAAGTGTAGATGGTTCAATACATCTGAGGCAAGAAAATAAGGAAAACTTAACTGAGAATGCTTATGCATTTAAATCTGAGATAAGCTATACATCCCAGAATTAAATTCTAGCTCACTTAAAGATGATGGGTTAATTTGTAGTTCTGGAAGGCCAGACATTTCCCAGAGGAATCTGTCTACTGAACACAAATGTGTATTCAGATTTGTGTTAAAATGTAGTGGTGGTCAAAAACCAGAACAACTCAAACAGGAGTTTTTCAGTTCAGTTAACCATTCAGGCAGAGTTCTCTTAAAAGCAGAGCTTTGTCTTTATTTTGTTTGGTTTTCCTCCACAGAGGAATACTTTTTTTCCTCATTTTGCATCCTCAGCTGTTGGTTATCAAATCTCTGTTGGAGAATTTAATGAATAAAAGTCTGTGAGGATTAACTTGATAAGAAGTTCATGTATATCAAACAGTACAATGCTGTTGTAATGTGATGGTTCAAAATCTTATCAGCAGTAACATATTAATAGTGCCACATTTTTTGGAAAGCTTTGATGGAAAGGATGTAAACAGTCTGGGCATACTGAAGGGAACTTAACCCAGACCCCTGCTTCTAATGTGATAATTTCCTTTTTAGCTTGATAGCAGTTTCCTAATTCCATACCTTACTGAGCAGTCCAATTAAAAAAAAACAAAACAAAACAGAAATATAAGAGGTTGCAGGGACTTGGAAATATAAGGGACATTATCAGCATTTTCTTGGGGCATGAGATCAACAGTAATAGTTTAACTGGTGTAGCAACTGCCCTTTCTGAAGAAGTGACTGACTCGTGAATGATAAAAGCACTGGAGTGTTAGCTGCTGCTCCATATGGCTCGACTTAAACAAAGGGTGTCATTCAAGGGCACCAGGACTGCCAGGCAAGGAAGTCCTCATCACACAGGGCTCTGACCCTGCTCCCACTCAGGATAATGCTGCAGAAAAGGCTGCTTATGTTTCTCAACCTGGGATGCTGGTTATCTGCTAATGAAAAAAAAAGATATATCAACAAACATGTGAATGTAATTGCTAACCTACTGTTTCTTTCTCAGGCATCATTTCTTAGGTATGGCGGTCTTGAGAAACACTGAGGACTTGTAGAAGGAGGTGGAAAGTCTAGGTTATATTTAAGCACTTTAAACATTTATTCAGTTCAGTTACTGAAGCAAAGTCCATAGAAAGGCAGGAGTAATTCAAAATCAGGAAGTGTAGTGATAAAAGTACTTGTTCCAATTATTTTGATGCTGTATTTTTCTGGTCTCATACAAAGAATTTTGGAATAATTTAGAAACTTTAGACTTAGAAAACATCCACTTGAGCTTTTGTTCAGCCCAGGTAGGGCTGAACTCAGCAGGTTTTGTTTCCTTAGGGTGCTGGACTCAGGCCTTTAGCCTCATAGAGTGGTGCTGCAGGCACTGGACCTCCAACTGGCTGTGCCTCTTCCACCACCTTCCTAGAGGATAATTTTTGGAAAACAAAAAAAAAAAGGAAAGTCCCACTGATGCCTGGGGTCATTAGGATAGATCCTTTGTACTTATCTGGCACGATGTTTACAAAGAGCCAAACATGAGCTTTCTTCTTTTTGCTTCTTTTCAGTGAGAGAAGAGACCTCTCACTGAAACTTAGTGGCAGTCTCACAGTGATATGTTCCTAATTTCAGTTATTGCTCAGTAAATAACCCTTAAAAAATAGGACCAAGAAGGATATTAAGTGCAGTTAAGTGCAACATTTAGTATTAGAATATAGAATTGAAGGTGTTTTGGAGATAAACAGACTTGTAATTTAAAAGTGAGAATGACAGCAACTCAGAAAAATTGTAAACATGCTTGCCATTACAATTTTAGTCAGTGATATGTTTTCTCATTTGGCCTGATTTTGCTTGCTTCAATTTTCTGGACTAATTCTATATTCACTGATTTTTCTTTTTGAAAGGTGTATATATATAAAGAACAACTGTTGTCCAGATATTAAGGCTAAATTCTTGTTGCAAAATTTTAATAATTCCATGAATGTCAGCCAAGTTGCCCACATGAATGGATGAAAGGTTTCTGTGTCAATATTGATTGCTTTAGAACAGTGATGATTTTTTTGTGACTTGTTAGCTTTAAGCCTGAATAAAGCATAATTCTATTGACACTATTTTTACGATAAAGTTGATGATTTCTTCTATATTTTCATAATATATGAAGTTTTTGTAGTACAAGAATGAATGCAGTGGACCTTTAAGTTACATACATCTGGACAGAGACTTTGCAAGCCTTTTGAAGTCCTGGAGACATAAGAGGCATTTACACTGTCAAATGGTGACACTTGATTGTCATCTTCACCAGGCCCCAGCAGCATGATCTCTTGAGTCCCCAGTTGTAGTGACACTCAGAAGTCACTGATGGATTAGCTGTTTATTGAAAGTGTCTTTGCATGCACTGGAACATTAATGAGGGTAGCAAAGATGTTTTAAGTCCTACGCTGTAGGGAAATCCAACCCAATATCAATTCCTGTTACAAGCAGTTTTAAGACATCAGAATAGAATTTACACTTGTTTGTCTTCTGAACAAGGGTAAACAACAGAATACTGACTAGAATACAGGCACAACAGCTAAAATAGATTAAGGACCACAATAATTATATTCATATATTACTTTAAAAAGCAATGTTTATAGCGAAATATCCGTGCAACATTATAATTTAATCTTTGTTTGTACCTATGTATCTTGTGAAAGTGGAACTGAAGTGGTATTTTGCAGCTTCAATAAATGTTGAATTCTCTACTAAGGAGACTGGTTAAAAACTCATTACAGCATGTAGTAGTAGTGTTTACTGAGCAGTGTTTTTGTTACTGTTCTAACAGCTAGTTTTGGGAGCTTGGTGTAATCCTGATTAAGCAAAGAAGCTCCAAATCAGATTATACGTCTGGTGGCAATTAGATGGATCACTTACCACCTAGGAACATAGTATTTCAACTGAAAAAAGAAAAAAAAAATACACATTCCAGGGCATAACTAAAATACAGTTAAACATAATCCTTCTATCTTTTCCTGAACTATATTCACACACATTAATAGTCATGGTCTTTTTTCCAACACGAAGAATGCTATAAAGAATGCCTTATGGATTACAAAACTCCTTCAGATTGTCATGTTTTACTAACTATTGTTGGAGAAATTCTGGAGATATTTTCATTGTTATCTGAATAGAGAAAAATATGGGAGAATCTTTAGCACAAAGAGAATCAACCTGAGGAAGTGAATGAATGAAAACAAGGGGTATCTAATAATTAGAGACAGTTAATAGTCTCAGAAGGTGAGTGATAGAAACTCTATTTTTAGTATATTAAAATTTTTTTTTCACTTAAGGATTTAGTTTGGATGATAAACCTACTCTGGCAAGAAGGTAGATAACTCACATTCCCCACCCACATTTTTATTTTATGTGGTTATGAGACTTTCTTGAGCAATCTAAGTAAATAGAAAGTTATACAAATGAAATATTTAATAGGTAAATAGTGTTTTAACATCATATAAGAGGACTTGCTGGATGAGATGTTAGACATTCTGCTCTGAACAGTGGCTGCCTGTGGTGAACCTGGTCTGATGATTCACATTAGCTGAGATTAAGCAAGTGGATTATGATGTTTTTCCAGGCTGAAGATACTTGGAATAAGACTAAGGATGTTGTTTCATGCGGCATAGACAGCCACATGTACAATTTATAAATCTCTGAAAACAAACTATACTCTCTTTTATTTACATAGGACTGTGGGTGAGTATGATAAAATTGTATGCAATGCTTACCAGCTCTATGGCATTGAGGGTATTATGTATTTAGAACAAAGTGTTCCACTTAGTGTCTTTATAGAATTTAGCTTTGTGCGTAAACACTGCATGAATAGTTTTGTTTATAGAATGCAGGGAAAAGACGAAGTTCTGTTTTCTTTTCTTGGAGAATAAATTTCTCAACATTTTAGTTGCAGAAATATCTTAATAGGCATCCTATTTCATGTAATATCAGCTATTTCTTAATTTTAAAATATCATTAAAGTATGAAAATTGGTTGTATGTTTATGATTAAATTAAGGTATTTTGTGGTGGTGCATAGTATGAAAAAGTCTTCTACAATAAGTTGATTGTTGAAATGTTTTCTCTTTATAAAATGTAACTATAAGGAACCTTAAAGATGCAGAAGCAATTTTTGCTATTAAAATTAATGCTAGAAACATGGTGTGCCATATAAAGGTATATCATCCATTTTGCTAAGGAAAACTTATTTTTCTTAGTTTTGTGCATTGAAATGATTTCATGTTTATACTGGAAAGTGTGATTTTTTCTATCTTGATATGTATATTTCCTTTTTGTCTTGGATTTCAGTACTTCCACAATGTCTAGACTAAATTTAATAATTATCTTAATGTGAAATATGTTGTATTTCTCTTTCAAATGTTGATGCTTATGTAACTGAATGTTTTGCACAAGCACAGATATCTAGAACGGCTTCTGAGATGCTAATTCCAAAGTGATTAATGTCAGTGGTCTCATGAGAAAATCCATCTATCTTATCTCTAGTAAGAGTGAATAATCAAGTCACACAGATGAAATTCCACTCCATTTTCACAAATTGTTAGAAGTAAAGTAGAGAGTAGCTGAGGAGCAGTGTCTGTTCATTTCTCTCTCTGGCCAGTGTTGACAATAATGCTTTTTCTGCAGAGATCCTGGACTGGACTCTCAAACTCCAGTCTTGGCCAGCTGAAATGGAGTAACATGACATTCAGTTCACTGAAGAACTTCTGTCATTGCTGCTTTCACTCCAGCAAAACATTTGCTCTTCAAAGAGAGTAGGAAAGTTTGTGTTGCAGCTGGAAAACAAAATGCCCTTATAGATATCCAGCTAAGCAGAATGACTCATGCAACACAAAATGTCTGGTTCAAGTTGTGTCCCTAGTCTAAACTCACCTGTCAGCCTCTCAGTATAGAAGTACAGTGAAAATTTACTCAGCTTAATGAGTAGATATGTCAAAAAAGATGACCAACTGTAGCTGCCAGTGGTTCTAGTTGAAGTGGAGCTCCTCCCTCCTGCAGAAAGTAAGCCATTTCACTAGCTGGGTTGTATAAGCTGCTGCTGCCAACCTTGAAAATGTCTTCTTGTGTGCTCCTTAATTAAATGCTTTTTTTGCTTTTCATTTTTTAGGCTTTTAAAATTTATTTATTTATTTTAAATGGAATTGTGGTTGTGCAAATCAACCTTAGAGTACATCATTCTGCTGCAGTCCTGTTTGGCTATTTTTTAGTTTTAGCACTTAGCGGAGTGTATTTTACAGCATAAATTGTGTCTTATAAGGAGACATTTCTTCCTGTATTCTGATCAGTGTTCCAAATAATTAACTCCTAGTGAAGGCAAAATACCTGAGCTGAAGCAGTGCACTATTGCACTTCAGCTGAAGCATTATTGGAAAATCTGTAAGAACACAATAAGATAAATTCTTACCAAATCTGACTTTATTTCAACCTTCACTGTCTTGAAACATAACATTTTCTTATCAGTTTCAGAACTGATATATGCAGTATTAAAATAATCAGAATACTGTTTTCCATAGCTTCATTCAGACAAATAAATGGTAGCCAGAGATTGTTCCATTATTCAATATGGCAGCTATATTAAGATTACATCATCAAAGAATTTATTTTATTTTGTTGACAAGTATTCCCTGAGACTGCTATGTAGTTTTTCAGTAAAAGTCTACCAAAACTGTTTCCCTGAGGCTAATTAGTTGAATGTTTTTACCCTGTGTTCCAGTGAAAGCAAGACAATCATTAAGATAGTTATTTTAGTCACTTAAAAGGTTGTCATTACAGTATCTATATTTAGATTGGATTAAAATGGAAAGATTGGTGCTCTATTTACAAGCACAAAGACTATCAATATGGTTGTCAGAAATAATTTATTGTTTATAAAACAAAAATATTTTAAAATATTTTAAAAATATTTAAAAGTTTTCATTTCAAGGCTACTTCTCCTGAAGAATACCTGATTTTTTGGTGGTTTTTTGAGTGACCTAAAGACTTTCATTTTACTAAAAATGCCTCATTTTGTTAGTAGTTATTTTTTGCTCAGTATAAATGTGGCTGTTGTAGTATATATGCATTGTGAGATATAAAACTTGTCATAGAAAAGCAAATAATATGTCAATTTATGATAAAACTTTAGCACATGCTTTGGACCTTATTATGGTATAGATTACAGTGCTGTAAATCAGGAGACTTTTCTCTGATTTTCACAGTTTTGCCTTGGTTTGAAACTAGTCTATAAGATCAAACTGAGTTGCATCTTCTTTCAGTTTAGCTATTTTGGGCCAAAAAAGGTCTGTACCAAATTTATACCTCTTAGTAAGGACTTTTCTTAAATATCTTAAATGTGAAATGTCATTAGCTTCATGCTCAAGAAAGGACGGACTGACAGACCACCTCCTTCTAAGAGAAGTTCTCTTGCACCAAAATGATAAGAGATTTGAAATTACATTGGAGAGTTTTGGGAATACTTGCAAGCAGAGCTATGCTAACTTAATCTGACAGTACTGGAGTCTTTGTGGAATTTAGTGATAACAGCTTGAATCCATTTAAATCCAGTGATTTTTGGCACAACATGCTGCCGTTGGTTTCTCATAAATCCTCTTTCTGCACCTTTCAAAATGTAGATCATATTTTTACTAGTCACAGGAAAAGTTTTACATCCATCTCTTTTTTTCTTCCAGATTGCTGTCAAAATGAGTGAAACACCTTCAAGTAGTTACTCGGTGAATCATCCAAACTCCTCCGAGAGTGAACAGAGTTTATCCACGCGCCATTTCAATGTTACTGAACCAGTTGTGGCAAAACGCATTTGTTTCTATAAAAGCGGAGATCCCCAGTTTAATGGAATCAAAATGGTGGTTAATAGCAGGTCTTACAAGACATTTGATGCCTTGCTGGATAGTTTATCCAAACGGGTCCCGCTGCCTTTTGGAGTAAGGAATATTAGTACACCCAGAGGGAGACACAGCATCACCAATCTGGAGGATCTGGAAGATGGAAAATCCTATATTTGCTCCCATCAGAGGAAAATGAAGCCCATCAATCTGGAGCAAGCCAGCAAAAAGCCGCTGCCCTGGCAGATCAGCAGGCCTGTCAGTGCTCGTCGTCGAGCTGTGCAATTAGCAAGGCAGAATGAAGATGGCTTTGGCCATCGAGAAAGCAGAATAACAACTCCCAAAAAGATGCTTGTTTTCAAAAATGGGGATGTAAGACATAGGCGCACCATAGTTTTGGGGAAGAAAAATACACAAACATTTGAAGCCTTTCTGGATTATATGAGTGAGTTAATGCAATATCCAGTTGCAAAACTCTATACCACTGATGGCAGAAAGGTGAGAATATGGATGAGTACTGACTTTTATTATTTCTTCTAGATTATTTTAAATTTAAAAAAAAAATATCCACTGTGAGCTTGAAATATGGTCCTGATGTATATATGGTCCAGATGTGCTAAATTTAATGTGTTTACTTTCTATTTTTTTTCCCCCTTTAGAAGGGCTACTAGCTTGAAGGAAATAGATTGGAATTTTGGGAACAGAGAGAAGCTAGTGAAGACACATATACATTTAATTTTAAGCAAAAAGAACAAAACACTTCATTCTCTTACTCAAGCCTCTTTCAGGCATGCTCCCTATTTTATACTTTTATCCATTTGAACAGAATTTTCCTTTAGTCTTAATGCTGTTTATCTGTGATTTTTAATGTTGTAGAACATGGTAAGTAGCATCAAATGCCCACACATATTTTTATCATTGCACAAAGACAGAGTGGTTTGCCATTTATAACTTGAAACTCTGACACCTTAGTCCCTATTATAGTTTTCAAACCATGGACCAGGTTCTGTACCTCTAAACTCAGATGGTGCAGCAGTAATGATCCAGATTTTAATCTTGCATGCTGCTTTTATAATTTTTATCTCCGTTTTTTCTGTCTGTTGTTTAACCACAGAAAAATACATATGGTTACACATAGCAGATATCTAAAGAGAATTCCATGCAGAACTCCAAGAGTGCAAGGGAAAACTCCTGTTTACCCTTCACATGTTGAAATTAAGTTGAGAACCTGTCCATATTCACTGCCACAATTTAGTAAAGTGCAGTTTATAAACATTATCTTGTACTATATTTTGGAACATACATTCCAAACTGTCAGACAAGGCTCTGAGCACCTTGATCCAGTCAGATCTGCTTTGAGTAGAGGGTTGAACTACATGACCTCCAGAGATCTTTTCCAAAGTGTAATGCTCTGTGGTAGTGTCCTATTCCTTTGTGGAAGTATGAGTCAACAACTTGTGCTGTATTCTGAATTTTTCCTCCAAGTATGTCTCCATATGTATACCTACCTCCAAATGCATATTCATATTTCATGACTATGAGCAGTCAATGTGCAATGATGAAACAAAATAACATATGTAAACAATTAAATTTTAAGAAAATTTTGATCTGGATCCAAGTTGTTTCTTGAAGTAATTATCCAAAATATTTATATAGCAAGATACATCCTTACAGAAGTAGGAATTGCCTTAAAGGAATTGAAAAATTAATTCTGTGCTGTGATACATATTTAATAGTCTGCTGCAAATGAATGTAGAGACTAAGAAGTGAAGATATAAAGCTTGGAAGGAATAAATCTCTCACATTATTTTTTGGTGGTTACTAAGGCAGAGAATTTAATGTTACTTCTTTTTCCAGGTTCCTAATCTTCAGGCCCTGATATTGTGCTCTGGAGCTGTAGTTGCAGCGGGGAGGGAGCCTTTTAAACCAAGCAATTATGAATCTCTAGGGTATTTGCGGCCTGCTAAATTGCTTGGAATCGGAAATCGTGTGTACCCAAAAGCAAATACCAAGTCAGAAAGTGAAAAGAGTAAGTTCTTTAAATTAATTTGTATTTTATTAATTTATCTCTCTTAGCATAAGGCATAAACAGTGACAATCTTACTGGGATCAAGGATATTCATAAAGGCCGGTTGAAACTGTTTATATCTGCTGTGACTCCTCTATAAGCTTATGAAAGATCAGAGTGTTAATTTTCTTTTTAAAATGCAAGTTTCTGGTAAGTACTCAGCTAGTATGCATATTTTGTTTCTGACAGACTTACTCAGAACACAGATAAAAATCTTTGAGTATAGTTCATTTTAATTCACTTGATTGCCATTGTTATGATTTTTTTTGGTGTCAGAATTAATAAAAACAGTGGTAAAGGTAAAACCTCAGGCGACTTTAGGGTCTCATTGCATTGCTTGGGCAAAACTTTGGTTCAGTTTTCAGAACTTAACCAGTGGAGGTTTGGCTTGTCCTGATTCACTCTTCTCTTGTTGCATGCTCCCCATAAATAGGACAACTAGTATAGCATCCATCCACTCACAAATTCATCATATTTTTTAAGCTGATTTTGCCTGAACAGAGTGTTGTCCGTTCCTACATCCTCATGGCTGTTATATACATTTTTTTAATAAGTTTGGGAAAAGATACACAAATACATACTTTCTCTTTGATTGCTCAAGAAGTTGCTCCACATCCGTGTGGAGTGGCCAGTGGATGATCAAGAACATGAGGAGCTCTTGGAGAGAGGCCAGTCTAGATGAATAGCCTGAGGTAGAGGAAATCAAATGCTGCACTTCCAGAGCTTTAGGTCCTGTGGGAATTCCTGACATCAGAGCATCTTGTAGGGCTGAGGTACTATCTGCAGGAACTTCCTTAAACCAGAGGTTTAAGTCCCAGCTGTTCTTGCTACAGCTTCATGCTGTACTGGAGAACCCACGGAACAGTTTAATTGTTACTGTACTGGGACTTTCCACAGTAACCCTGACAGTGTTGTGGAGTACATTAATATATGACATTTGATTTCCATTTGCTTGAGGGAGTTCCATTCACATTTCTTGCACTTTATTATCTCCCCACCAAGCTATTAAGTTTAAGTTTTTATAGCCTTAATGTACTTTGACTTGCACAGCTTGAGACCTGTTTGCAGAGCATAACATAATGAGTCAAGGGAGAATAAATGTGAACATTTTGAGAATGAAAGTTCTGCAGAAACAAAAATCCTACTCTGATTTTTCTTTGAGACAGAGACTGAACCTTGCAATCGTAGAAAACCTGAGCTGCTGAACCTGATTATCTACTGTTTCTAATTCTTAGTTAACAGCAATCACAGAAAGAGTGAGGAAAAAACAACCCTCTTTTTGTCTTTAGCCTGAGAATATAAAAAATGTCAGGTGCAGGAGACATAATTGATGATATGAAAACATGGGAAATGAAATTTCTTTGCATCTTTGTTCTAATTCCATTTCCCAAGACAGAGAAGGTGAGATACTTTGGGAAGCATAAGTTCTGTCTGTGATAGAAAAGTTTGTAGTAACTTGTTTCTTATTCAGTTCATGGTAAGGCATCTGCTTGAGAAACTTGCAAGACTATTTGCCTGAGGTTACAGATGTGTCTCTGTAATGATAATATATTACTGTAAAAGTCTTGACGTGAGACCACTTAAAAAAACAAACTCTAATTCGAGAAATGTAGATCAGTTAATATTACATGTGTTAAAATGCTTTTCGTAAGGAAAACTTATCTATTAAATGGTGAATTATATATATTTAGATATCAGTGGCTGTTGTTCATACCTTTGTGTGGCTGTACCTGCACTGTCTCCCTTGCACATGTAGAAGATCTTGGAAATCAGCAAACTTTATTCTTATCTCATGTTCTTTTAGTTCTCAACTCTTCAGCAACAATTATGAGAGAGAGAGATGAGAGAAACTTTTTTAAAAGACCCAAGTTATTGCAGAGTAATGAAAACATAGTGTGGGAGTATATATCGTGTATGCTAACCCATTTTGGGCCACACTAAAAAAAATCAATTAAAAAAATCAAAACTGGCTATGCTGAGTTTCGCACCATTGTTTACACCACAGATACATAAGTCATATGTCATAGAGTACAGATAAATGTGTTTCAGCATGTCATGATTTAAGTTCAGATTTTACAAGGAGTTCAAGAACTTCATTGTTTACTTCTTTATAGAAGGTCAGTCCAGAGGATTGGATATGAATCCTTTCCTCATGTGTCAGTGACATTACAAAGAGTAATTGCTCATGCACTGTTTATTGTTAGATTAAGCCCAAGGACATATATATTCACCTTGACTGACATGTTTTAGTACTAACTGTAAGAACTAATAGGAAATGATATATTAATGATCACTAAAGCATGAAGAGGAGGTGCAGCTGGTAGCTTGGCACCCAAACAAGTGAGTGCCTGTGAATCCCTTGAAAAGCTAAAGGCAACCTCGGCTCTCAACTAAGTATAAAATGAGATCATCTACTACTTTTTTAGGCTTTGGAGCTTCAAATAAGGCTACAGTTCTGGCATTAGAAAGAAATTGTAAAATAAAATTAAGTTAACAAGTATTTAAACGCTTAATTCTTTATTAAGACTTTTATTTCTTTCTCTGAAAACTTCATAGATGAATAGCAAGATTACCCATGGGTTTTTTCTGTATTTTTAATGCAAAAATAACAACAACAAAGTATGTATAATAACACATTTCATTATTATCTTTAATACTAATTTTTCTCCTTTCTTCTTTTCTGTTCCTTTGTTGCCTGTCTGCTGTCTAATCATCTGGATCCTTATCCATGGTATTTGTCTGCTCTACTTTCTGTCTACTGAATGCATCTGTATTTCAATGTAATTATTGGTAGTGACAGCTGAAATGGACTCTAGTTCAAGATCTCAGATATTCTCAGTTTCTTCTGATAAAGGATCCAGCAATGATAACAACTCAAATGATAACAACTCAGAGTCTTCCTATGTTCTTGACAGCCATAATGGGATAGAAGGAAATCGGTCAGTTATTGGTGAAGACTTATCTGTGGCACAGTATCAAGATGACATTGAGAAATCTGTTCATGTTAATCAAGATGGCAGTATCACAGTGGAAATGAAAGTTCGATTCAAAATTAAAGAGGAAGAAACCATTAAATGGACAACCACTGTAAGTCGTGCTGGCCTTTCTAATGACAAAAATATCTCCATTTGCAGTTCTTCTGCAATGAATGTGGAAGACTGCTCATCCAATGCAAATTCATCAGGGTGTGTAAATCCAAAAAATACTCCATTTTTGAAGAGCTGCAATAAAGAAGAGGAAGACTCGGTACAGCAATCCAATGAGGAAGTGTCAGACAAAGAATCAGAATCTGATTCGAAAACTTCTGATTGTAATGTCTCTGAGAAGAACAATTCTACAGATTTAGATGCAGGCAATGTACCAGAGGAAAATACCAAGCCTCGATTTTATAGGCCTCCCACCCCTGGGCCAAGGCGTGTTAGACAAAAGAAAGCAGTAGTTGAAAGTGTCACCTTGGTGTCTGAGAAAGAGGTTCAAGAGAAGACAATACGACAGTTTTCCTACAGTGAGGAAATAGAGAATGGAGAAAAAACATCTGAGTATTGCATGGTAGCTCATTCAAGCAGAAAAAAATCGAGTGTCAGTAACCCAAACTTTAATGAGATGAGTGACAATGGTTTATTAAAGCTTTCTTCAGAAAATATAAAAGAAGAAATGCTTTTTAAAGTAAGCCACAAAAGTAGTGAGTTAATAGAAACCACAAATAGGAAGACGTTAGAAGCGCCTGATGAGGATGCATTAGTACAGAATATGTTGGAGAAATCAGCTGTGGGACAAGGTGCATATAGTAGTTTAGTCTCAACTTCCAAAGCTAACATCAATGGTTTCATGCCATCATCAAAAACTTACCAGACATTTAGGCCAGGTACAGCAGATCACATCCAAAAGTCATGTGATATTAAACAAATAAAAAGATCAGTAAGTTCTTTCATTACATACTCTGAATTATGTCAATCAAAAGAAGAATTAAAATGCCAAGCTGCTGATTTAATAGCTATTTCTCAGGATTCAGGGCATTCACCCTGTACTGGACATAGCCAGATGAAGATGATGACACCTCCATGTAGTAACAGTCCTACTGAGAACATAAATACAACAACTGGATGCATTCCTACTGTTACTGAAATTGAGAATCAAATCTGCACCACGACTGAATCAGTGATGACAACACTCATTGACAACAGCGAATCTGCATCATCCATCACCAAAAAGAAGAAGAAGAAAAGAAAATCACCTAGCTTGCTAGAGCAAGGTACACATGAAAATCAAAAGCATAGGGAAATTTCAGGGGTAGTTAAAAGTGAAGGGTTGCAAATCACACAGGATTCCGCAACAGAGGCTATGGGTAAATATTCTGAAATGGCTCAGGAAAAAGGATCTGAATATTTTGCAAAAAACAGTGATGGGTCTGCCAATTCAGACAAAACTATATATCCTGAAGATGAGTTCTATCATGAGGATTCAGTGGAACAAAATGGATCATCGTCGTCTAATAAGAAAAAAAGAAGTAATAACAAGAAGTTAGCCAAGGTAAAATTGAAGTCAGGCAAAAAAAACAGTATCATTTCATCTGCAAAGAGTGAAGATGGTCTAATGACAGCTGATTCAAACAATGAAGCTGAACACAGTCAGGATACACTTAGTACTGAGAAAGAAGGTGCACATCTTATAACCAGTACTTTCAAACAGACACCTAACTCATCAGTGACTTCAAAGCCATTTTCAGAAGTGCCAAAAAGTCTCGGCTTTGAAAAAGAAAAGGAAAAAAATCGTTCAGAACATTTGCTATCAAAGAAGGAGAAAAAGCAAAAGGCGAAGAAGAAAAATCTAGGTAAAGTTGTAAATAAGCTAAATATGTCAGAGAGTGCCATTACACTAGAGTCTCTAAACCAGGAGGGTTTTCAAGAGGAGACTGTTGAACATTCACGTGAAAATTATGTCCAAACTTGGTTGAAAAATTCGTTATCAAATTCTGTCTTACCCCCTATAAAGAGAAAAGAAGGGACTGTAGAGAACAGCAGTGTGTGTTCTTTTCCCAAAGAAAATACTGGTGCTTCTATAGAAAAAGAAGCTAGATTTATCACAAATAATGTGCATGTAACTGGAAAAAACCATCTACTTGAAGATAATTTAACAAAAAAACCATTAAAGCCTATTGGTAAATTGAGAATTTCAGAAGACTCAGCCAAAGATCCAGATGAAAGACAAACTGACTCTTTGATTCATTCTAACACATCTATAGTAGAAGAAGCTAAGTATTCACTAAAGTCAGAATTTCGTCAGGAGAGTAAGCTACATTTGTTTCATGAAGCACATGACAAGGATAAAAAGATGGCAGAAGTTGACATTCAAATTAACAACCTATGTAAAAGAAAAAGATCTGAAGTTGCTGTTCAGGCTGATTGCACAATTGTTAGTGAGAAAATTGGAATTGAGGTTCAGAATAACTGCATGTCTAACATTTTGCTGCATGAACTACAATCAGTTTTGCTTGGTCTGCAGAAAGGACATAGTGGATGCATTGGAAAGTCCTGCAGCTTTTCGGATCTTTCTCCTGCAGCTTTTGGTTCTTCCTCCAATGCCCTCCTTGCTTGGCTACTTTTACTGAATCTGAGAGAGAGTTTGATTGGGACAATCACAGATGATATGCAAAAGAATTCCTGTAGCTGTTCTGAAATACTGACACAGTTAAAATGTCTGAAACAAACTGCAGCTATAGAACAAGCTGATGAGCTGAAGGCTGTCTTCTCACATCTCCAAGAATCAACAGAAAATAAGGTATTACACTTTCGGAAGGAACTTGAAAAGCAGGACTGCACATGGGAGAATATGCCCATCTCTGAAATTCCTAATGATACACGTTTGCATGAACATGAAGAATCAGTTGAGCCTTGCATTGCAATGGATGGTGTCAATTCTGAAGAAGCTCTAAAATTAACTGGGGAACCAGAAAGCTGTTTTGATATAGAGAGGGAAATTTGTAAAGAAACAGAGGCTTTAGACATGACTGCTCCCACAACCCAACTAGATGGTCAATATGCCAATACTAATTCAAATATCTGTAGCCTTCCATCAGCTTTAGAGACACCAGAAAGAAATGAAGAAATACCTGATAGCCTATATGAAAAAACTCAAGATACATCATTCATTAATGAAGAGTCAGAATCTTCAGTAGAACCTAACTCCACAGTTCATAGTGTAACTTCTAATGATAACAATTGTATCTTAGATCAGGATACTTCTGAGTTAGAAGGTGAAAAAGACACTGTACCTGTTACTACTGATAAAACTGAAGCTGGGAATGTTGATCCAAATTCAGCAGATACTGACAAAGCCCCAAAAAACCAACTTACACTAGATACTGAAACCTCTGTAGAATATAATAATGAGGATTATTCTGTACAGGGTGACAAGGAAGATGAAGAAATATCTGAGGAAACCTCTGAGAGGTTATCTACAGTCTCTCCATTATCATTTCGTTATGAATCAAAGCAAATTACAGAATGTGACATGACTGAAGGAGAACAGAAACTGCAAGTAGAAGAACTGGAGGATAAAATGTGTTCTGACACCTCTCAATTAAAAAAATGCTTAAAAAGTCCTGCTACTTCAGATTGGTCAGATTACAGACCAGATACTGAAGAGAGTGACTATAACTTTAGAGCATCCAGTGACTTGACCAATGAAAGTGGGGAGGAAGCACTTGAAAAACATTATAATACTGGCTATGTAAAGAGAACTATTGAAAGACTCTATGGCAAGACAGAAGCTTCATTTAAACCTGACTTTCACAAAGGATTTCCTTATACGTCGAAAGTATTTCAAGTGGATACTGAAGGATTCCACTCTGCAGTGGGGGAAAAAATAATTTATTTTTCTCAAGAATCTATGTCTTGTTCTGCAGAGAAATTGTCGCGTTCTTCATTACCATCACAGGAATATCCAATAAAAGTAAACAAAGATGACCCTATATCAAGAAGAGAAAATACTCCTTCACCAACACCACAGTCTGCCCTTAACAGAGAAGAGACAAGTTATACTAATGACTGTTTAGAGGAATCTCCAAATCAACATTGTCAACCTAGCATTCAGACTGGTGAAGATGAAGGAATATTGATAGATAAAGGTAAATGGCTTCTGAAAGAAAATCATTTGATAAGAAGGTCACCACCTGAACAGATTGGAATGTATGGTAATTTGGATACAACATCAATTGAAAGTGATGAAGTTCCATACTCTCACTTTGGCAATCTGGATCAGTACCCCACCCTTGATGAGATCCCTTCTTCAGAACTTGAAGACATGGTAAAACCCCCTGAAAAATTTTGCAGCTACTTCAATATGCCTCATAATAGTGATTCAGACCCCTTTCAGGATGAGTCAAATACAAAAGGCAAACCTATTCGCAGTGGTAAGATCCTTCCTGCACCAAACAAAGACATGACCAATCCATCAACCATGGCAGGTTCTACTTCCACACAGGCTGACACCAATTTTCCAGCCTTCTCATCTGTGGAATTTAGATTGCCTGATAACAAGGTGCATCCATTGGAAAAGCCTTCAAATGCTGTACCCATCCAGTCTCAGCCAACTAATGCTAGTAACGTGGATAGAAGTGCTCCTCATGAAGAAGATTCTCTGGATAGGCTCCATGCGATATGTGGCCAACACTGTCCAATACTGATGGTAACAGTAATACCAATTAATGAGGAGCAGAGAGGATATGCCTACCAAAAGGCATCTGATATTGAGAACCAGATGGGTCCATATATGTTGGCCAAAAAGAGCAAACATTTAGGATGGCCAGGTCAAGACCTGAGAGACAAAAATAATCATGTCACTTTGAAAAATAACTCTATCAATAAGATTGCAAATAATATCTTTAATAGGTTTTACGCTGATAACACCTTAGATTTTATTAGTAACTTTGGAATACTTGCATCTTCAACTTTGAAGGACACAAATATTTTAGGGAAGTTACACATTTCAGAGGATATGAATGCAAACCCCATGGAAACCAGAAATTGTCAAAATGGTATATCCAAACACGTACCCAGTGATCTAGTCACAGGCACAAATACTGAGCTACCCAATGGAAAGAAAAAAATATGTCAAACCTTAAGAATAAATCTAATTTATATTGTTGAAGAAAAATTTTCTCCTATGTTGGCAGATCCATCAGAAACCTGTCATTCTGAAACATTTCTGAAGTGTGACACTTCCTCAAATAGCATTGAACATAAAGCCTCTGAAAATCTGAAAAACAAAAATGCCTTTCCTATAGAAGAAGAAGACAAAGAAGAAGTAGTTTGCTCTTCTACAGTGAACAGCGGAAATATTAATGATGAGAATGACTTATAATAAAGATCTTGGAATTTCCATCACATTAGATTAGTAAAAACATCTTCAGAAAAAAAAAATCACATAATAAACTGCTGAACGGTTCAACCAATAAAACTCCCAGTGTGAATAACTAGATAAAATAAGTCACAATTGTATATCAGTGCTAAAATACAAATATTAATTACATTTTTATGGGAAACACCACATGAAGAAAAGTTTTTCTTCTAAGGCAATGATTTCTCAGATAGGAAGCAGTTTTTCCCTGAAAGATTATCTGTTAAGAGGTAGTTGTATACCAATCATCTAATTTTAGAGAAATGATGGCTGCTTGTTTCAACAGAGAACCAAAATTTGAAATACCTGCCCAAACTCTAAGAAGATTTTTGTATTCCATGACAGTTGAGAAGGAGCTTGAAAACTGCCTTTTAGTAGAAATGCTTTTCCCAGAAGAAAGTCAACTGATATATTTAATTTGAAGTGAAAAGTAGGAAATAATATTCAAATGCTGTAATGCAATAACAAGTAGGAAACAGAGGTCATGTTAGTTTTTTATAGATGAAAATTATAAAATTGCTGTTTGAAATTTTAAAGGTCAGCTGCTGAACATGTATGTGAGTAAAGAGATTTTCCATGTAGGATCATCCAGACACCAAGTAAAGCTGGCCTCTTTAACTCAGAGGACACTAGAAAAGGGGCATATTTAGGAACTGAGAACAGAGACTCTTTGTCAATGGACTTCCTGACTGCTCTTGCCATATTTCCTTCTGATGCAGCACCACTTACTCTTAAAAGTGTTCTATGTATACTGAAAGTTTTAGTTGTGTGTTCTAACTTAATCTCTGTCTGTACTTTAAAGATTGTATTTGTGGTTTTGTGTTTTGGTTTTTTCTGTGCATATGTGGGCTTTTTTGTTTAGGTGTTATTTTTTTTTTTTGTAAATATGTTGTATTTTGAGAATCTAAGGCATATGCAATATGTTCCAGGATTTTTCAGTCTGCTCTTAGAGTTATTTTGGATACCTGTTTACAACATTTTTTTAATACTGCATCTATGTAGTAAGTACCTATATATGGTTTACAATTTTCAGTAAATGATATAACACATGAAATTGGAAAATATTTAATGAATATTGTGATTAGGGAGAGTGTTTCAGTTTTTTTGGTTAGCTTTTAATTCTAATTACTACACAGTACCTCTCTTCAATGTCAATGAAGTCAGAGATATACCTGAAAAAAGAAGGTGCCACTTTTCAGGTAGGGAATGAGAACTTGGCTGTTCTGTACTTTTGAAGACTGTCTTGAATAACTAGCATGTACATGCTGTGATAATCCCTGGGTCATGATCCTATGATTATCCAGACTGGGGACCTAATAAAAGGCTGATGCAAATTCCTCTTGGGCCAGAGGCTTTGGTTGTGTCTGTGTGGGACAGAGGGCACGTGGAAGGGAAGTGGAAGTTGGATGTGAAGCAAAAGGGGTTTATAGCACAGGTAGGAAACGAGAAGCACTCATTTTTTTCAGAAGTCCAGTGGTTGATATATTCCCCCAAAATGAATGTTATATTTCTGTTGTTTGAAGCGGTGTATTCTATGTAATAAACTCAAGTTATAACTCTAAAGCAAGATGTATTTTCTAATATATTTCACAACAAATAGCTGTGTATTATTTCCTCTGCTGCCATTGTTTTTGATGTTCCTCTGTCTATCTCCACTTCTTTTGGTGTCCTTCTTGACATGTTTTAGGACTGCTCCAAGTGAACACTCTCAATGGTATTTTTTTCATTCCTTTAAATGTCAATACAGAAATAAAACCTTTGTTTGAAAAATACAGCTCAAAATAATTTGAATCCATCTGAATATCATATAGCACTCTGTGCTGTAAATAATGTCTAATTTATAGGCAAATTAACAGCTGTATATGTCTCCATCACTCACAGCCTTTCTGCTGGTTTCACTGCACTCTGTGCTGCATCCACAAAACCTCAGGGTTTCCAGATCTAGGTTCAGAAATCTTTAATCAGATCCTTATTGTTGAGTTACTGAGAGTTACTGAGCAAACTAAGCCCTGGAAACATGAGATGTGAGGTACTCCCTCAGGTTGCAATTAGTAGAGACCACAGCAAGTGGTGGAATGAATATTAACTGAAAGACTTGGTTTTGATTTCTGTACGTTAACTGAAAGAGAAGGAATAAAATGTCACCTCAGAGCAGGACAAAAGGTTGACAGTGAGATGTATCATACTGTCATAGGGTTTATATATTCATTAGTAGCACAGGGAAGATCAGAGAACTGTGGAATCATTTAGGTTAGAAAAGACCTCTGAGTCCAACCATTGACCCAGAATTGCAAAGTCCACTATTAAACCATGTCCCCAGGTGCCATATCTACACATCTTTTAAATACCTTCAGGTTGGTGACTCAACTGCTTCCCTGGACAGCCACCAATGTTTGACAACCCTTTCAGTGAAGTAATTTTTCCTGTCATCCAGTCTGAAATCCAATCTGAAATCCAATTGCACCCTCCCTGGTGAAACTTGAAGCAAAGACAGAGAATATCAGGTGTCTGAAATGCACAGATAAAATTGTTTTCATAGTTAAGATCGGAGAAGGCTGAAGTGAGAACCTCACAATGCTACAGCAACATACTGATTGACCGAGGCAAAAACACTGTGAGGTGCTGAGCTGCTTTAATAAGATAGAAAAGCATTCAGCAAACATTTTGGGATTTATAGAGAATATATCATACATCTGGAAAGAATTCAATTTTTTTATTGCCATAATTTAAAAAGAAACAGCCAGCATAACATAGATCACAGTCCCAGGAACTCCCAGTTTATCTTGTTTAGCAGCTTGCTAGAAGGAAACTACACAATTAGGTAAGCAATTCCCTTTATTTACTAAATCTCATTTTAAATCTTTTTCACTGTAGTCATTACAGCTTCCACCAGACAGATGTTCTAGAGCTTGAGTCCCATTTCTGATGTCTGTCTTGAATGTTTTCTAGTTTCCATACTCAGCCTACTCATGGTTAGTTTATATACATGTCCTAAAGCCATCACTGTAATTTTCTCTTTTTCCTCCTTGGTATCTATCAACAAAATCAGACATTTTCTCAACTTTTTCTCCTACATAAATATTTTCTTCATTTCCTCTAATCATCATGGCTGTAGTCTCTGAAATGCATAAGGCATATTTATCTTAATTCTAAGGATGTCAGAAGACCATTGTTCAATGCATTGTTCAGTGTATCACTATTAAACGAGCACCTTAACTTTTATAGCACTAATAATGTCAAATATCATTAATCTAATCACAGTGTTGATCTACTCTAAGAGTTAAGGGGAATAGTCAATGCAGTTTTCTCACATTGTGTCACAGATTAGCCCCAGTCAGAACTAAGCCCCACACAGCTGCTTGCTTACTTCCCCACCAGTGGGATTTGAGATAATAAAAGAGAGAGGACTCATGGATTGAAGTAAAGTTTAGTAAGTAAAGCAAAAGGTGCACACACAAGCAGAGCAAAACAAGGAATTCAATCATCAGCTAATTGCAGCTGTGGCAAAAGCAGATTACAGCAACTTTTGAGGAAGCTCACACTGCTCTGTTGAAAGCAAATGTGTGTCTGCAGTTACTTCTCTTTCTCAGATCTCACAGTTGTTATTTTTTACTTATACATTCAGTTTAATATGTTCAAGCTATGACAATTTTGGAATTGATCAGGTTTACCTTGTTGAGAAGAGTATCCACCAGTGATACCATTTCCCTAAATTCTGGGCCATTGGTACTTAGCTTCCACTGATGAACGGCTTGGGCTAGAGGGGGCCTTAAGACCCAATCAGTTCCAACCCCCCTGCAGTGACAGGTCCCTGACCTGTCAGGGACAGGTTGCTCTGAGCTCCATCCAACCTGATCTTGAGCACTTCCAGAGATGAGGCATCCACAGATTCTCTGGTCCACATATTCCAGTGCCCCACCACCCTCACAGTAAAGAATTTTTCTCAAATATCTAATCTAAACCCGTCCTCTTTCAGTTTGAAGCCATCATCCCTTTTTCTGTGACTACATGCTTTTGTAAATTGTCCCTCTCCATCTTTCCTCTAGGCTCCCTTCAGTTACTGAAAGGCCATCCCAGAGCTTTCCCTTTTCCAGGCTGATTCTCTCAGCCTTTCCTCCTAGCAGAGGTTCTTCATCCCTCTGATTAGCTTGCTGCCCCCCTCTGGTTTTTCTTCAACAGATCAAAGTCCTTCTTGTGCTGGTGAAGCTTCAGTGGATTCCAAACTAGGTACTACATCTGTGTAGTTGATCACACTTTTGGAGAGATACAGATCCTTAAGCAGTTCTTTTTCAGCAGAGCTAATTTGCTTTCAGAGTCCCTAATATTTAAAGTGATGAGTGTCAAGGCTGTCATTACACAACACTGCATTGAGGAGAGCTGATATATCCTAAGTAAAGAGAACCCCATATTTAATACAATATTTCAATCTGTGTTTGAAAGGTGATCTACGTTCATTCAAATTTGACTTGGTCATATAGGACATTTAGAATAAAAGATGAATACAACCTGACATTTCATGACATGCCCAACACAGCAAACTCAATATTTGCCTCCTGTAATTTTGTGAAACACATATTTCTGTATTCATTGACATGCTATTATTTAAAATTTTGATTACTGAAGTGCATTTTATTTAAGAATCTTGACTTGAAGTAATTAATCAAGTCTTTTCATCTTTTGATAGCTAGGAAATGGAATGTGTCAGTCTTCACCAGTGATGTGCCATCTGCAGGAACAAGCTCAAAGGTTTATATTGCATTGTATGGGGATCGTGGCAGTTCAGGTCCTATTTTTCTTGATGGAGAGAAGGGAAAATTATTTCAGAGAGGCAATGAAGACATCTTCACAGTAAGTAATATATATTCATTGTTGCCCTTTTGCTTCCTGCCAGATTGCATGACATTTCAAACTCTATGTGATAAAAGGCAGCTTTTTGTATGTTACACATATCTAGAAATGAGAAACAACACTTAAATGTAGAGCTAAATTTAGTATCCTTTCCCACTCACCCAAAGCTGATTTGATGCAATATGTTTATTGTCTGTTGAAGAACTAGTGTTTTATTTGCATAGTGCCCAAGAAAATGCCAAGAAATGTACGACAACAGACACTTGTTTTGTTTGCAAATTTGAAACAGGACTACAATATTAAAAATTAAATGATGAAGTGAGGAATTATGATGAAATTTTAACTTTGTTAAACATCTGCTGCTTTAGTGAAATAGTGGCAAATTTTATGCCTGTAATAAATCTATCTGAAACTACTTCTGCTTCCAGTTACACAAACAAATTCTTCTCAATCAGTCTTACAACATAGTGATTTAGGTGAGCCAGACTAGGTCCCTTATCACAATCTGCATAGCTTGAGTGTGTAAATAGGATTGTGAGGGGTTGTCTACAGGTGTCTGCTATAGGGCCATATGACAAATGGGTGCTTCCATCATTAATATCCAGCATAGCAATTCCCCCTCTAAGAAAAGGTGTTGGCAGCACTGATGAAGAGCTCACCTTTTCCACAATTGCCCCATAGATGATTGGGATGCAGGAAGTGCAGTTCTTATCCCTTTTCAGCCTATGGAGTTTCTCAGAAGAATCCAGCACCCCTGATACAGAATTTCATTCTCCATTTGTGATATCAAACCAGTCAGATTGAAAGGAGTGGATAAAAAAAGTAAGCAGGCCCTGACAGATTAAAAGACCCTCTTCACAATAGATGTTGTTGGCTATTTTCTATTACTGAAATTAATTTCACCTACAATGACTTTTAAATGCAAAATATGGAGGACAGTCCCATTGTTTGAAACCTAGGATTCCCCTGTTAGGCAAGTATTCATAGCATTGAATAAAATTAAGGAGAACCTACTCTGAAATGTATAGAAAGAGAAAAGGATCTCTGACTGCACTGTATTTGCACATAGCCATGGTCTGTCCTCACTGCTTTGTCTCTTTATCTTTTATACCACTGAGTTCAGAGAAATTCATGATCCAGGGAACTCAGTTCACACCCATCTATACAATGTCCATGAGAACATGAAAATTAATTCTATGAAAAACAACAGAAGGAGAGAAAAATCAAGCCTGAATTATAACAAAATAAATTACACAGTGAGAAAGGAAGACTGATGGTGTACTTCCAGTTCCTTGAAGATAAGCTTTCTATTTCTACGCTTAAGTTCATAGTAAGGTTGTTTGAATAACCTTTACACAAAGTTATTCCTTCAGTGCCCTGTTATCTGTAGTGGACATATTCATCCAGCCTGCCCAAGAGCTAATCTTTCAAATACAGCTTTTTAACTTGATTTAATTGAAATTATTTGTAAAAAGAAGCATCAAAGCTGAACACAATTGTTTCCAAAAAGTGGTAAGACATATACCCTGGAGGGGTAGGGAAAAGCTCAGAGGTATGTGGGAGACAAAAATAATTTTGGAGCAGGTTGCTAGTATAGATGCTAAACTGAGATAGATTTTAGGTTCAAGATGCTTTTGCTTTCAGTCATACATATGGTGTCTATTCATCTCCCAGTGAGGCAAATATTCACTCAGGAATTACCACAACAACTTCGTGAAGATATTTGAATGGGATTGGCAGGCCGATAAGATTTTTGAGGGTTGTCTTTTAGAAGACCCAAAAGTCTAAGGATGAAAGACTTGTTTAAATGTCAGAATATTTAATTCCTCTAATTAAAATCTCACCTTACATTAACTAATTTCTGTTTCATGTCTTTTCTTTTTAGCAAATACTCTGTTTCATTAGTTGTGTTTCTTTTACAGGTCAATACTAGGAACGTAGGACATCTCTACAAAATACGTATAGGACATACAAATACAGGGAACTCCCCTGCCTGGCACTGCAAAGAGGTAAAAGCAGTGAGAAAGAATTTTATCTGTCCAAATCAGTCACTAGGACATTGCATTCAAAATATGAGTAAGAAAAAAATCCCTGGGATTATATTAGCTTCATCAAATGCTTTCATCTTCATTTAAAGGATTACTTATGAAGGAATGTTTTTTTTGTGGAACTAAAGCAGCTTATGATGTCTGGGTTGGCTGTTTGCAATTTAATACATTACATTTCTTTAAAAATGTGTGGCTGGGCAGCAAAATTTAGCAGATATAGTTTGAGTCTTCTACAGTCTTTTCATGCTATAAAGTGCCTAGGGTTTGTTTAAACCCACAAAATCATTGAACCAAGTCTAGCCAAGTTCTCCCCAAATCTGTGGCTGATGCCTATGGGCCCCTATGTACAGCACCAGAGCTACCTTGCAAATGTTTCTAGTTCTGTGTCTCTGATAGGAAAAACTCAATAAGAAGTCCTTTTCCCTCCTTATGTAAAAAATATCTTGATGGAGGTTAAGCAAATATAATAGAGCAAAGAGAATAATCTAGTTGCACTTCAAGGTTTGGTTGGGAAGCATAATATATAGGTTTCTGGACTGGAAATTAAAGGATCTGACTTTTATCCTATATCCGATGTGATACTATGTGTGCCAATTTTATACTATGCAGGCCTGAAACCCTTCTTCTTTGTGCCAGAGTTTCTTATCTCTCAGTTGAGAGACTGCAATTTCTGAAGAACTTCAGAAGCTGCTGGTGAACTCAATGTTAAAATTATATTTCACGGTATATCTAGATCTATCTAATGCAAAGTTCCCAGTGAAGTCAAATGTTCATTGATCAGTGGTCAAAATATCTGGCTATTTGATGCTTGTTTTTACCTGGGCCTGTGACTCAGAAGGAAGACTGAGATCTGGGAAGTGTTAACTGAAGTTTAGGCAAGATCCTGTGAGTTCATACCTCTAGCCAGTTCATGTGTACACTGAAAACCATGTATTATCACTCTAAGAGGTTTCATGATAGAATTATGGGGATTATTTCTCTTTCAATTCAAGTGATGACTGCCTGATGGTAAAACCTAGGTATTTGTTTTCCAGCTGTATTGAGTTTTGGGGACAGACATTTGAGAGACTGAGGAAGTCTGACAAAAAATGAAAGAGAAAAATGAAAAGTTATTATTTCACTTCTGTCCACCTAGGATATATTAATTGAAATCAACAGTAAAATTAAAAAAAAAAAAAACCCAGCACTTCAGTGTGTTCCATTAGTTATTTATTTATAAATTGTAATTGTCTTTTTATGGAATCTCAGTCCATCAGATACAGTTTTTAGGGAGTGGTTCATCAGCCAGGGCCAGGTCATTCTCTCTTTGTGACTTTGTGCGCAAAGTCAAAAAAAAGAAAAAAAAAAAGAAATACTTTCAAACCCTACAGTCAGAGACAAAGGAATGGATTGATTTCTAGACTTCACACAAGAGGAACAACCTACAGACACTTAGCATCACTGTTTCTTGGGAAACCTACATTTTTTTTCAGGAAGAACTAAAATTAAAGCAGCGTGTTCTACAACCGCAGACCTTTTCTGGTAATTAGGTACACTGGTTTTCCATTAGTGTCCCATGATTTCTGTGCCTGTATCTGTACTGAGATGATATCATACCAGGAAATGTCCACAAAGGTGCTGCTTCGCTAATCCAAATTTCCCTTTCAGGCTTCAGGAGCAGATGTTTTCAGGCTAAGGTGTGCCATGTTTTTCAGACAAGATGAATCTTTGTCTTTAAAGTTTAATATTCATGCAGCAAAAGACATAAAACTCTTTCCAGAAATTCTGAGTTTGTTCAATATTCAAATTAAGGAGATTAGATTCTGCAAAGCACAGAGTGAAACTACAAGTAGGAGTGTCTTTCCTTCTCTCTGCTGATCCAAAATCTAGTGTAGATATGGGTATAAATTAGCATAATCAAGGACTATTAGAACATGCAGCAGCCTCTGAAATGCTTACTAAGGAGCACTTTGAAGTACAAAATAACTCAGCCTCTTTTCCTCCTTCAGCTGGTGTTCATATGGTCCTTTTGCTGCTACGTGCTTGAAGGTGGATATGGAAGTAAATAATGTAGGGCATTGTGTAGGCCTCAACTGGTGTTGGGGCTAGCACGTTCATGGTTTATTTATGTCACAAGGAGTGTTGAAGAATCAAAACCTGTCCCTTTAATTCCTGTTCTGCTAAGAGTATAGGGAATGTAGATACAAGCATTGACAAGCTCCCCAGTGAGAAGTTCTGTCTTTGGTAAGCCATGCCACCTAGTGCCAGCCCCCACGGATGTACCAGCTGGAACAGCAGCTGTGGTTTGTGGGAGTGCTCCTGAGCTGACAAAATCCTGTGTCTTGGTTGCACTTGAATTACTCTGCCCTGAGCTTTCAAATACAACTGAGTGAAAAGTCAGATTTGGGCAGTTGTATCCAGGGAGCAGAAATGCTCCAAACCCATGGTTTTGTGGTCATCCCACAAAGATGTACCTGCACAGATTTCAACAGCATCCCACACGTTTCATGTTCTGTTCCATCTGGTCTGAGATCAGCAAGTTAAATTGGAATTCTTGGTGCCATTTAGGTGCAGTTGCTGAACCTTTTCTCAGGGGAGCAGTTCTCTTTCCTGGCACATCGATGGCTGGCTGAGGATCAGGCTGGTGGGGAAGTATCTGTGGAGCTTCCTGTTTTATACCAGGGCCAGCCTATTCTTCCAGGTAAGCACAATACCACATCAGCAAAGTCAGACCCCAGACTGATATTGATAGGGGTGATTTTGTTGTTTTTCATCAGGCCCTCTATTACCTTTTGGCTGCCACATCACTTTTTCTGCTTTCTTTTCCTGTTGTTACTGTTCATACTCAGGTAAAAGGTTAAAAAACTCTGGAAAAGAATCGAGAGAGTCTTTAATGCTTTGAATTTCACACGTTCTTTAAATGGATTCTTTGTTTGGTAATATTTTCAGTGCTTGTGTTTGGTTTAAAATAAAGGCAATAGTAAAGATACGTCAGACACGCAAACACCATGAGACCAGCATATGAGTCAGGTCACAAACTCTGTTTTCAATAAGTGAGGATTATAGCTCCAGAATTACTATTGTAGTTGCTGTTTCAGTCTCTTTCTGGTAAGTGGCTCAGATTCCAGAGTCCTTTTAATTTTTGGGTGTGGAATAAAACTTTCAGAATAAATATTTCAAGGGTCTGTAAGTGTTAAAATCTCCATTATTCATAGGGAGATTTTATTGTAATTCTAAAGATGAATGATTCCAAAGGATATGAAAATTATTGGCTGTTGCTGTTGCACTGTTTTAGTGTCCTGATCTACCACACACACAAGTCCCTGATGTTGCTATAAAATCCCCCTGCTTGATCAATGGAAAGGGAGTGGAAAATCTGTGCTTGTTCTTCCTTTCTCTCCAATTGGCACTGTCCTTTTCAGGAAAATTTCTAAGAAAATTACAAGGGCTTAGCAAGATCAGTGTGTCCTGGGAGAGATGTGGGTGAGGGGGTAAGAATGCTGTGGCAGATTTGCATCACATTGAGGCATGGTGCTAGAGGAGGAAAAGCCATAACCCCACTGGTATTATTTGTGCTAGGACTTCACTAGAACAGCATACACCTGGGACATTTCCTCTTCTCTTCCCCACAAAAATCACAGCTGCAGAGGACAAAATTTATGGGATGAAAGAAATTTCCGAGTTCTCTAAAAATTATGGAACCCTTTTTCCAGAATGTTTAACAATTTATCAGTGCTTTATGGTGTGCCTGTGGTCTCTTGTGTTGATCCTGTAAAGTTGAAATTGTAACAGGTATTTCAGTGATAATAAGTATTGTGAGTGCAGGCTAGAGGCAGAAGATATATACAAATAAAATGGAAGGCCAGAAAATGGCCCATGGATGTGGGAAAGCATACCTTGGGACAGTTGCTCTTGTCATAAGGTGACCTGAAGTTATATTTATGCTTCCCTGTGATGTCTGTGCTCTGAGATTAAGAACCTAACAAGAAGATCAGAAAAAACAGGTTTATGCCTCAAAAGTATGTTTTAAGAGAAAAAGAATAATGAGAGAGGTTTCCCCCAGTACTTAGCAACAACATTAGGCTCATAAAGTGCTCTAGAGAGCGTCCTGTCCACACTAACCACAATGAATTTTGCTCTTGGGTGGTCATAATCTTCATGACATGAGAAGCTTCAGAGGCACTTAGCCTGCTTCCTCACAGGTTTGGTCTCTTTGGCCAGGAGATTATTATTTTTTGTATAGGGGGACATACAAACACACTGGTATAAAAGTCAAGTACCTCCTCACCCCTTTGAATAAACGCTAATTAATGATAATTGACATACTACATTGAATGTGCTCTATTCCCTTATTTGCAGTATCTGCTCTTCCCAAATGTTCTCTCATTTAAATATTCTGAGGTGCAGATCTCAACAACCTCAGTTTGTTAGCACAATAGTGCTAATAATGCCAAAGTTGTGGATTCAATCCCTATATGGGCTGTTCACTTAAGAATTGTAGTCAATGATCCCTGTGGGTCCCTTCCAACAGAAGGGAATATTCTGTGATTCTCTGAACATCCTAATTTTTGGGCTCTTTCTGACTAGCAGGTTTCAATTGTTTCTGAAATAAAGACACAATGAAAGATTTTTATTACCAAGTAATCTTCGGTGCATGAAAAGCACAAAGGCACACTTACAACCAACCTCTCAATCTGCATTTTGTAGTTAACAATTTCTCCCTCACACATGGGAGAAAGAAAAGAGCTTCTGTGCATTTCTACCTGATTCAGTGTAAAAAGGGTCATGCAGAAGGCTTTGGAGAAGCCAGTTTCATCTCTGATTTAGTAATTGAAAGACGGCCTCTGTGTCTTTTTGCCGGTGTCATATTTCTGCATGAGACAGTGAAAAGGGAACACAGCTTTCAACTTCAGAGAAGATAGTTTGATAACAGAACAGTGGAGGGATATGGATTCAATGTGAAAGAGAGATGATGAGAGGCACTTTAAAACCAATTTCTGAATAAAAAGAGGCCGAAACACTCTCTGATTTAACATTCTTTTTTATTCAAAGGAAGAACATGGGAATTAAACTGTTAAGAAGAGTTACACAGACACTTTGTTACTGTAATGCTGGAGGACTGAGCAGCATTCGTTTGACGTTTTATCCTCTACCATTCTACTTCTGTCCCTGTCTGCTCATAGTTTATGACACAATCATTAATTATATCCTGTGAATAAATCAGGGTTACACAGTGTTGGTAGACCTTTGCTTTTCTTCTGGCAGGAACTATAAAGTAGGTAGTTATTGAAGGAGGCAATTGTTGCGATAGAGGATTGTTGTGGTCCTATGCATGGAAATTAATTCTCTTCCTCTGCTGTGGTCTGTTCATGGGACATGTGTTCATGTGGGTGCTGCAAAGAAAAAATTGGTCAAGTAAATAGATCAGGTGGGAACATATGAAATTATAAGGGTATAATGCAGTATGAATTAACAGTTGCTTAATGAAAACTATTTTGAGTATTGAGGCAGGCATACACTGGGAAAGATAGTGCCTGATTCTGCTGCTAACTAAAGAATGTCAAAAGCTTCTGTGTGTTAAATGTGGCTAGTGTTTGCAACATATTTCAGAGGAGCTCAGAGGCTCTGATCTCAAAATGAGTTAGCTCTTATGTCAGAAGGAAACTACCACTAGCATTCTGTGTGGGCACATTAAAACCTGTGCAGGCTGTTAAGTGTTTTTTCCAAATTGTTACCATTATCCAAATTGAATTCTTTAAAGAAAGCTTGTTTAGTAACAAGCACAAAAAATACCATGTAAATAAGTGGGAGAAAATAGTGAAAAAAACAGGATGAAGGGAAAAATTGTAACACTGAGCAGCCACCTAGCATAATTGCAGAAACAGACTGATGGTAAATACATCTTCAGTGCTTACTAAAGGAAGGTGTTTGGCCATCAGAAGAGTGAGATTTGGAAGCAACCTTCTTCAGAGAATTACAGCCAATCTTCATAACATGTTTCAAATAGAAACTGACAATTGAATGATGATAATGTTGATGTTGTTTCGGACCCAGTGATTCAGAAACTCTTTTCTGCTTGCAAGACAGAGAAGCACACAGACATCTACCCTTGGAAGAAGAGCTTGTGTGCCAGAAAATAAGGTTTTCTCTTCCCCTTTCATTCTCTCTGTACCTCACCTGGTCTAAAAAGACATTGTTAGTGTATGTTGGCATAAATTTTTCTTTTCCCATGTTAATACTGAAGATTATGATTGCATGTTTTATGTTAATTCTGAATTTTATGGAGTTCCTGCATCTGCATTTTAAGGACCACGGTTTGATATTGGTAGATATTTTTATGTATCATAGCCTTCAGTTTCATTAGGTTTTGACTCAAATTTAATCTTACTTGCATTATCCATTTTTATTAAGTAATTAATAAGTAATTAAGTAATTATTAAACGGTTTAATTTTATTGAACTTAAGCTTAGTTTTTCCCTCCTAAATTTATATCCTTAAAAAAAATTCCATATGGAATATAGAGAGGTTACTTATCCCTGGAAACATTCAAAGTCAGGTTGGACATGGCTCTGAGCAACCTGAGGTAGCTGAGGATGTCCATGATCATGGCAGGGGGAGTTGGACTATGTGGTCTCTAAAGGTGTCTTGCAAACCAAACCATTCTAGGATTGTATCCTATAATATGAATTACTAAAATAATAAAGGAGTGAGTTTTCAGGTCCTTGGAAACTGAAACAATGGTGCTAGGTTTTAGCCTATTTGGTTACCCAGTACATTCAAAATGATAATGGCTCCCATTCCTTTTTACAGTTTTGATCTCACCACTTACGGTGACTCCAATCTGGGGTTTACATTATTTACTTTTCAATTTATGATGACTTCAAATGATGCTGCAGGATCGATACTGGGCATTTAGAATTAACTTCTGTTTGCATTCCCCACAAATGACAGCAATAGATGCAACAATAAATGTAGAAAACATGAAAACCGTAAAAGCAAGTTTGTATTTTATTTTATTGAATAGCACTTTTAATATTTTATACTCTGTCCTTGACACAGATGTATTTGGACTCTACAGCCAGCTAGATGTTATTGTAACTATAATAGTGCTTGTGATATGGAAAGTTGTCATCTTTTATTTTCAGTGACTGTCTACAAAGTTCATGTGACAACAGGAGACCTGTGGAATGCTGCAACTGAGGCTGATGTCTATATTTCTGTCTATGGAGAAAGAGGTGATACAGGATCAAGACAGCTGCTCAGGTCACAGAAATCCAAGAAATTTTTAAAAGGACAAGTAAGTGAAAGAGCATTTTTGATGTCTTTGGCTGGCTTTTCTCTCTTGAGTGGGTGGTCCATCCAAGAAAGTTGCAATTAGAAAAGAGATAATCACTGTATTCCAATGGCTCCCCAGAATTCCTTAATTAAGTATTCCCTATTACTTTCTAATGTTATACCATTGCTTTTGAAAGTGAGAATTTTCATTTGTAAAATAGGTAAGCTGTGTACTTTTGGTTTTCGTTCTTCTAAAAATTTGGTTTAAAAAGTGAAGAGGAAACAAATTTTCATTTTTTATCTGCATTTCTAATGTTGAAGTCTGCTGTAATTTTTATGTGCTTAGCCATTCAGCAGATTTTTCTTTCCTGATTCTGATCCCATTCATTTGAATGGCACTACTCTCATTAGCAAAGTGATCAGGTTTCTACCACTGTTTCAGCTAATGATGATCTTGACAAAAGAGTTATAAGGGTTTATGGGTATTCGCAATTTTGTGGCTGAAGAATGCTATGCTTTTTAGATTTTTCTGAAATTTTGTTGGTTGATTACAGACTGACATCTTTGCTGTTGAAGCTGTGCACCTTGGATGTTTGTACAAGGTTGTTATAGGACATAATGGGCTTGGATCAGGTCAGAAATCTCACTTTCACTATACTCTCAACCATTACGTTAAGAACAGCATCTGACAGTAATTTTTACTAATCCCTATAAAAAACTGTGGGGAGGGGGAATGTTTGCATGTTAAGACATTGATTGTGTCTTGTATTAAAGTCAAAAGAAGCCAATATAATTTTAGATGGATTAGCATTATCAGTTGCACTGTAAAGATACAATTGAAGATTTTTGTAGCACTATCTTGTCATTAGACTTCCAGTTAATGGTAAAAATTAAAATGCTTGCAGTCACAAGTCCTACTTTTCAAACTCTTGAGCCTAAATACTGTAAACATAACAACTTATTTTGGGCCTATAACCTGCTATCTAATTTTTTTGATATTTTGTTTGGCAAAATGAATAAGTCTCATATGATGGCAATGTTAAAGGAGGGAGGGATGCAGCCAGGGAGAGACCCAGCAGCTTGCAGGCCCATAAGGAAACTCTAGAGTACCTGGAGCAGGTACTGTCCTCTCTCCAGCTGTGAGACTGGAGACTCTTGTCTCCAGTGAGTGGAGACTGTGACTCTTGCAACCTGCCAGTGTAGATGCAGATTTTGCAGTTCCAGTAAAAAAGAGAAAACTACAGGAAGTCGTACATAATTAAATACATAAATTTTTCTCTCATGAAGAAACTTTTTTTTTTTTTAACTTTATTTCTTCGAAGGAAATGGATGGTTTCTGGAAAAAGTTGTAATCAAGGATCCTGTAACAGATTTGGATTATACTTTTCTTTGTCACAGGTTAGTTGTGTTTGATTTGGGTTAAATTTTTAATAAATTTGTAACTACTCTTAGTTTTTCTCCTGAAATGCCCTGTAAGGGGAAATACATGTTTCCTAAGAAGTGAGCTGTCTGATTCTTCTTACAGCTCTAAGAGTTGTATCTGCCCCAAACATCTAGTGCATTTGAACTAAGGTAAAAGCAGTAAAAAGTCCTGCCTGGGAACTTTCCATTCTTGCACCTTTTGAACTATTTAAGATAGGCTTTTGTTACACATTTCCCATACCCAGTACCTTGTATCTGACACCAGCAGGTTCATGCATTCTTCCATGTCATGCAGTGCAGTCAGAAGAGTGGCTTGCTGTCTTTCTAGCAAACTGTTCTTGATTTACTGAAGTTAGTATGGAGATGAAGGTGGGGTTCAGTCAGCTCAGGATCAGACTTTAAGGTCCTGTCAAATGGCAATCACAAATGCAGCTACCTGACCACACCCCCTTTAGTCATTTGCTTTTCAGCCTCTTGCTGAGCTGCAATGTAATTTGAAGCAATCCCAACTTCCCTGCCTTTTCCCCTGCAGATGCTGCTGCTCAGAATCTTCTGTTCTGTAACTCATTTACAGTTTTATCTATGCCTGATTAATTCCCAACACCTTGTGGAAAAATTTTAATCTATAACTATCAGTGCAAATATTAGGAACGGTAAAGTCCAGTCACGTAAGAGTCAAGCTGCAGCTTGCCAGTGGCACCCCAATTCTATTTCCTTGTCTCACTTCTCTGAGTGAATAAATAACTGCCTGAGACAGCCCAGAGTGAGCGATGTGCACACTGAAACTGATTTATGTGTGAATAAGGGCTTTCTGCCTATCAGATACAGCACCTCATCCTTGCCTGACCTAATTTTGAGTCTGTATTCTAGATGAGATGAACTGCTATGAAGAGATCTATAATGCTGGCTTCATACATAATTTAGGGAGAGTTCAACTCCATTTCAGGCAGAAAAATACAGGGTATGTGCTAGCTATTGTTAGAGTTTGATGCCGTGCTTGCCATCTTGCTCTGGGTGTGTGAATGCTTTTGACTCAAATGGAGTTAGACTTACATAAGTAGATGTGTAAAAAAGGCATTGTGAAAGTATAGTTCAGACACGATGAAACTGTTGCCACTGTTGGATTTGCCTCCTCTTATAGGGATTTTCAGGGCACGGAATAATTTGCATCTTGCTGTAGTCTTCTTGCAGATAGGAAGAGCAAACATCGTGACCACTGCACAATTCATTATTGATCTGGGATGAATATGAGCTCACTGATTTGTAACAATTGGGTTAGGCCCTTGTACCTCAGTCAAAGAAAGCATTTACTTATGTTTCACCAAGAACAAGAAACAAAAATAATTTTTTGCCAAAGTTAATCTCTTTTTAGTAAAGCTGGATTTTTGTATTGCTGTTTGTCAGCCATGAGACTTTAATGCATAGGACAGCAAGTATTGATATCCAGGTGCCATGTGTACTTTGGAAGTTGCCAGTGAAGGTTATTACTGAAAGAGGTTCTGGTTTTTAGGTGGCTGGACCAGGGACAGGATGATGGCAGTATTGCTAGAGAACTGCCTGTGACAGATGCCAGCACATTTCCAGGAAGTAAGTGAAAATTGGTGGGGAAGAAAACTGTCTCAAAGGGAAGAAAGGATCTCTGTAAATTAATTACACTCTTTTTTTATCTGCACAGGACAAGAGCTGGAACTCAAGAGAGTAAAAACTGTAAGAGTATATATTTTTATTTTAACCATTGAAATTATGCTTTGAGTGAAATCAGGTCAGTTGAATGCTTTGTAGGACAAATTGCTGCATATCATCTCATAAGTCTTTTCTGTTTGTTGTTTACAAAACTAGTGGGCTGCAGAAAGGTGGAAATTTCAGAAAGGCATTACACTTCAATTTTACAACAGGCTCACTCGTGGCTTCATTTGCCTCTACCCAGACAGCAGAGTTGATGCTCTTGGTGACAAGAAAAATAAATATGGTAAAGTATTTTCCATCTGGATGTATGCATAAGAGATACAAGGAAGAAAGACTTTAATGTTGAGATTCCTAAAATGGATAGGAGTGGATAATCACACTAAACATTTTCCTTGCTTAAAATATGCATGTATTAGTGACTATAAGGACTCAGAAAATAAGAAAATATATACTTATTACACACACACACACACACACACACACACACATTCATTCTCATATGGTGTCTTGTTGCTGGCTTTCCTTTACCAAATAGAAAAGCTTCTTGTCTTCAGCAGCTTGGTGCTTCCACAGAACTCACATGGCAAGGACAGCTGGAGTGTTTTGAAACTAGATCTATCTAAGATAACAAGTTCAAATTTTTGTAGAGTTCATTAATAAGGAGTATAAATATGTGTGTATGTGTACACATATATAGAATATATGTATAAATTAATTTTATTCTATTTTCTTAACTGATTTTAATAGCAGTCTTCCAGTTCCACCCTTTAGCTTTACTCCTATTGCATTAGTAGCACTTGTCTCTAATACATGTTGTATTAGGTACACATATTTTATTCCCTTGGTAGTGATGGAGCTGCTCAGTCTTTCTGACATCTCACCAGGGACTTTGCACAGAGAACTTACACAGATCTTTTTGGAAGTGATAGAATCTTTCAGGACACACCAGAGTGCATCAGGGCACCGCAGGATTCCTCCAGAGACAGTTGCATCTTACAAAAAGGCAACATAATGGACTGGTAGAACAGTTGCTTAAAAAAAATCATTGTTGTCCCCAGGAACAATAAAAATGGCAAGAATTTACCTTTCATCACTATTTTGTAGCTATAAGAGTTAATCATTTGGAAAATTGGCCAGGTTTAAAATTTGAGAAGCCATGAGATATGCTGCAGGATTTGCTTTACAAATTCTATTATGGATATAGAGAAAATGAATTCTCTTTTCTTACCTGAGAGCTTTATGTTCCCTACATCATCTGTTATTTATCATCTAAATTCATTGCTAGAGCCCAGTTCATCATGCTGGAGTTCTCAGCTCCTTTTTATGGATTTTTTTTTAAGCATATGTGCTGATAAAAAGAAATTTGTTCCTTATCATTACCTCTCAGGGCTTTTCTCCTCAAGGCAGCAAAAGAGACAGTAGTCCCTTGATGCCCTTTCCTGAACAAATGAGAGAATTCATTGATTGGAGAGGTCAAACTGTTGAGTTAAACACTGAATTAATTCTTTTCCCTTGAAAATGATAAACCATCGATTGTAATTAAATGTAAATATGAATTAATATACTTTCATATTTCTAACTTTTTTTTTTCTTAACTCTTAGGTCTTTTTGATGTAAATGTCAAAAGGGGAAATAGATGTATATTCAGCAGTCATGAGATGCCATCTCTTGCTCTTGCGCTTGTCAGTGGCCGTGTAACTGGAAAGGTAGGAAGTGGTGTTACTGATTCCTGCTTCATAAAGACATGTCATTGTCTGATTAAAAAAAAAATAAAAGTTTTAAAAATCTGTCTAATAAATAATTCTGGTCTGATAAGGAGTGAAGAATTGCAGAACTGAACCCAGGAAACTGCTGATAAATAGGTGACTTTAGAGATAGGGATTTGTTTTCTCACAGTTTACTTTTTATTCTTTGGTTGATTTCTTTAATTCAGATATACCAGACTATTCCAAGATGTCATTTATATTTATTTGCCACATGTTGACAAGCTACCTGGAATGCCCTAATGTCTCCTCTTTTTCGATAAGGAAAAATTCTCTGGCTTGAATTTAAATGTCCCTTTTTCCTTCATGTTT